>NC_142956.1:7558193-7560693 GCF_046866305.1 Octopus bimaculoides
TGCGAGTAAAAATAAATACAAAAAAGGTGGGTTTTTTTTGTATGATTGTGTATAGAGGAATATATTATTTTGTTTAAAAGAGTTCCAACACTGTCTGTTTTTTATGTTTTATTTATATACAATATATAATATAATATAAAATAAAATAAAATAAAAATGGATGGCACCATGAAATAAAGTATTGAATGTAGATGAAATATTGAGTGTTCAATATAAAGGATCAAATATATAAATATAAATATATAAAGGCGACTCGAGTTTCAGGGCTATTTCCCTTCGTCATGGCCAGTATGACAGACTTTAACAGACTGTAATAAGTTGGCTGGTTTTCTGTCTTTTATACCAATTCCTTTGGACAGCAGCAGTAGGTGTTTGGCTATTTTTAGAATTGATGTCAAATCTATTTTTAGAAATGATGATATTTTAATTTATTGTTTTGTGTTTGGGTTGTAGGGATAAGATTTTTAAACCCCAGTAGGTGTTTGGCTGTTCTTAGAAATGATGCCAAATCTATTTATAGAAATGATGATATTTGAGAGATTTTTTGTGTTTTGGTTATAGGGATAAGATTTTTAAACCACAAGTAAGATAAATTTAATCATTGTTTGTTAAGAGTGGGTTTGAATTTCTTAATAAAGTCCTTTTCTTTGCATTTTCTTTCAATTTCATTCCGGTTGTAAAGTTTATGGAATGGAAATATAATAAAAGTTTGATGACCACATGTTGCCAGATGGTTACTCAGTGGTATTTGGCGGACTTCTGGGTTTTTAATCTGTTGTCGATGTACCCGTGAGCGTTCCGATAGTGCATTACCTGTCTGACCAACGTACAGTTCTTCACAATTAGGGCATTTGATGCAGTAGATTAGATTTCTACTTTTGCAGTTCATGTTCGCAATGGTGATTATTTTCCCTGTTTTTGTGTTCATATATGGATTGATTGGCATGTGCCGCATCGGCTATCATTGCATTTGGATACAGTGAATGTTTGATTTTTGTTGCTGAGGTCAAACCTTGCCTTTGTTAATAGCTTTTTCAAGTTTTTAGGTTGTCTCTTACTGAGAGTTATATTTTGATCTGTAATGATATTTCTCAATTCCTTACTTTGTGCAAGGATCAGTAAGTTCGCTTTGGCGATATTAAAGATGTTCTGGTGGCATGGATTTTGTGTCACTATAAATGGAATGATCTTTTCCTGTTTGTCTTTTCTTTGCGGTGTCCTCAGTTGTTGTATGGGTATTTTCGAAGCCCACTGAATACCATTTTCTATGAGTCGTGATGGGTATTTTTGCTTCAGCAGAAATTCTTTCAGTTCCATCAGGCATTGATTTCTGGTCTCTATATCCTCTACAATAGTACATATTCTCCTGGCTAGGCAGTATGGTATGTTGCGTTTTGTATGGGGTGGATGGCACGATTTAAAGTTCAAGTATTGGTGTGTGTCTGTGTGTTTGTAATATATATCTGTGGTAATGGCGGTGTTCTTTTTAATTACCATTATATCTAGAAATGGTAATTTGCTACTGTTCATCTCCTTTGTGAATTGGATGGATGGGTGTAGGTTGTTCAGGAGGGTGTTAAATTCTTCCACAATGCTTTGAGGTTTGGTCCAGATTATGAAGCAATCGTCCAGGTATCTCTTCCATGCTTTTTCATATATATATATATATACATATATATATGTATGTATGTATATATATATATATATATATATATATATATATATATATATATATATATATATATATATATATATATATATATATATATATATATATATACTATATATATTAACTATATACATATATAGATATATACATATATGTAGAGAGAGAGAGAGCCTTTACACGGTGATCCCTCACCACGACAGGCTGCGTGACCTCCAACATTTCCTTGACCTTCAACCCATTCCCCAACTCGTTCGTCTGGTCGAACTTGTCCTCTCACTCAACTGCTTCTCGTTCGCTGGTGATTTTCACCAGCAGATCTTGGGAGTGACCACGGGAATGAGAATGGGCTCCAACTATGTGAACCTGTTTATTGGCTACGTTGAGGCCCAAATATTCTCAAGTTTCACTGGTCCCACACCTAAACTAGACGGCCGTTATATTGACGACTGTATCGGTGTGACCTCACTCTCCCACGAAAAAATAGACTCCTTCCTCTATTTTGTCAAATCTTTCCATCCTGCCCTCCACTTCTCCTGCTCTATCTCTGACACCTCTGTTTCCTTTCTTGACATTTCGGTCAGCATTCATCACTCCACTCTCACTACCCCCATCCACTACAAACACAGAGACCCATACTCATACCTCAACTTCTCCTCCTCTCACCCTAAAAACACCAGGCTTTCCATTCCCTATTCCTAATTCCTCCGTCTACACAGGCTCTGTAGTGACAACCATGACTTTGAGACTCAGTCTCAACTCATAGCTTGCCTACGTGGATACCCCCTCACCACTATCCACACCGCCCTTACCAGAGCACTTTCTGTGGACTGT
>NC_142956.1:7565693-7638193 GCF_046866305.1 Octopus bimaculoides
GATACACATGCACCCACATAAACGCGCACAGATACACACACACATTTACATATATACGCATACATACTCACATACACACATGCGTACATATGTACATACATACATATAGCTATACCTCCATATATACATCGATACATATGCACATATACACACACAAGCTTATATATGTTTACATGTTTACATGTACACACATACACATACGTCTCCATACACACATATATACATATATACACACATACACTCTCACGTGTCTCCACATGTATACCTACACCCATGTACATATACACTCATGGCGCAAATATATGAGTGTATATGAGTGTATATGCTGAGGACATACGTAAGCTCGCAAGGAATGAAGCCAGTATGCTCCATTGGATGTGTAATGTCAATGTGAATACCCGTCAGAGTGTAAGTATCTTGAGAGAAAAGCTGAACATAAGAAGCATCAGTAGTGGTGTGCAAGAGAGACGATGGCGCTGGTTTGGACATGTGGTGAGAATGAATGAGAATAGCTGCGTGAAAAAGTGCCACTCCCTGACAGTTGAGGGAACCCGTGGAAGAGGTAGGCCCAGGAAGACCTGGGCTGAGGTGGTGAGGCAAGACCTTCGAACGTTGGGCCTCACCACGGTGATGACTACTGACCGAGACCTTTGGAAATGTGCTGTGCGTGAGAAGACCCGGCAAGCCAAGTGAGATCGTTGCCAGGGCCCCTGGACTGGCTCTTGTGTTGGTGGTACGTAAGATGTACCATCTTGAGCGTGACCGTTGCCAGTACCGCCTGACTGGCCTTGTAGGGTTTTCGAGCGAGATCGTTGCCAGTGCCCCTGGACTGGCTCTTGTGCGGGTAGCACATAAAAGACACCATTTCGAGCGTGGCCGTTTTCGTGCGGGTGACACGTAAAAGCACCCACTACACTCTCTGAGTGGTTGGCGTTAGGAAGGGCATCCAGCTGTAGAAACTCTGCCAAATTTGATTGGAGCCTGGTGTTGCCATCCGGTTTCACCAGTCCTCAGTCAAATCGTCCAACCCATGCTAGCATCCAAAGCGGACGTTAAACAATAATGATGATGATGATGATATATACGACGGGCTTCTTTCAGTTTCCGTCTACCAAATCTACTCGCAAGGCTTTGGTTGGCCCAAGGCTATAGTAGAAGACACTTGCCCAAGATGCCACGCAGTGGGACTGAACCCGGAACCATATGGTTGGTAAGCAAGTTACTTATCACACAGCCACTCCTACATGTATATATAGTATATATATATATATATATATATATATATATACATACACACACACATACCTATATATATGTATGTATACTATATATATATTGTAGATATGTATATATATCGACTATATATATGTGTGTATATATATATATATATATATATATATATATATATATATATATATATATATATATATATATATATATATATAAAGTATATATATATCTACTATATATATATATATATATATATATATATATATATATATATACATAAAAATTTAAGGAATGGAGAAAACGCATGTTATAATTGTGTGTATAAATGTGTTATAAATGTATGTATATGATTGTGTATACAAGTTTATGTGAGTGTGTATGTCCACATGTGTTTGTATGTGTATATATATGTGTCTGTGTATGTATGTATATATATATGTGTATATGTGTATGTGTGTATGTGTATGTGTATATATATATATATATATATATATATATATATATGTATATATATGTATGTATATGTATATATATGTATATATATTTATGTATACATGTATATATATATATATATATATATGGGTATGTGTATGTATGTATATATGAAAACACTTGAGTTCTTTTTCTTTTTTATATATATATATATATTTATGTATTTGTATGTATGTATGTATGTATGTGCATGCGTGTGTTTACGCATGTATACATGTATGTATATGTATATGCGTATCTGTTTATTTTATTAGGTAATAGGCGTAGATGTATAGCTATGTGTATGTGTATGAGTCTATTTCTGTTTATACATGTGTATATATAAATGGATACATATGTGTATATGAGGACATGCACACATATGTGTATATTTGTATATGCGTAGGTACGTATGTGCATATGTATAAATGTGGACGTATGAGTGTATATATATTTGTGTGTGTGTGTATATATATATATATATATATATGTGTGTGTATCTATGTGCATGTATGTGTGTATTTGTGTATATGTATTTATGTATGCATGTACGTTCTCACACATTTATATGTATGTGTTGTCCAACCCACTATCCGGCAGCGTCCAATTCTCTAACGGTTTTTTTCAAATGAATCAAGTCATAACCTTATCCATCTATTGTTTTCATAATCGGTCATAATGTCTTACGTTTAAGATGATTCCCATGCTTTCCCTGATGAGAAGGTTACAATTTTAATATCACAGATCCCTATGGATCACATAGGTTGTAATCCTTTGAAATATATGTAGGAATAAAGTATGCAATTATAACATGCGTTTTCTCCATTCCTTAAATTTTTAAATATACTCAAATACCCAAAATTTCAAGGAGTTCCTGCCTTAAAAACAGGAACTAAACCACAGTTATTTTGTGTTCTTTGCTACATTGGTTTCTATTAACCCATTTATTCTATCCGAAGAATTTTTATTCATTAAGATAGAAGAAATACACATAATTATATATATATATATATATGTATATATATATATATATGAAGTATATATATATATCTACTATACATACATACATACATATATATATATATATATATATATATATATATATATATAGCAATGTTAATTCTCTAAATGAAATATCCACCCCTAGGGATCAGCCACACTTAAGTGGCAATATACTACACTTTATATATATATATATATATATATATATATATATATATCATCATCATCATCGTTTAACGTCCGCTTTCCATGCTAGCATGGGTTGGACGATTTGACTGAGGACTGGAGAAACCGGATGGCAACACCAGGCTCCAATCTAATTTGGCAGAGTTTCTACAGCTGGATGCCCTTCCTAACGCCAACCACTCAGAGAGTGTAGTGGGTGCTTTTACGTGTCACCCGCACGAAAACGGCCACGCTTGAAATGGTGTCTTTTATGTGCCACCCGCACAAGCCAGTCCAGGGGCACTGGCAATGATCTAGCTCGAAAATCCTACGGGAGCCAGTCAGGCGGTACTGGCAACGGCCACGCTCAAAATGGTGCATCTCATGTGCCACCCGCACAAGAGCCAGTCCAGGGGCACTGGCAACGATCTTACTTGGCTTGCCGGGTCTTCTCACGCACAGCACATTTCCAAAGGTCTCGGTCAGTAGTCATCGCCTCGGTGAGGCCCAATGTACGAAGGTCTTGCCTCACCAACTCAGCCCAGGTCTTCCTGGGCCTACCTCTTCCACGGGTTCCCTCAACTGTTAGGGTGTGGCACTTTTTCACGCAGCTATCCTCATCCATTCTCACCACATGTCCATACCAGCGCAATCGTCTCTCTTGCACACCACAACTGATGCTTCTAATGTTCAGCTTTTCTCTCAAGATACTTACACTCTGACGGGTATTCACATTGACATTACACATCCAACGGAGGATACTGGCTTCATTCCTTGCGAGCTTACGTATGTCCTCAGCAGTTACAGCCCATGTTTCACTGCCATGTAGCATGGCTGTTCGTACGCATGCGTCATACAGTCTGCCTTTTACTCTGAGTGAGAGTCCCTTTGTCGCCAGCAGGGGTAAGAGCTCTCTAAACTTTGCCCAGGCTATTCTTATTCTAGCAGCTACACTTTCAGCGCACCCACCCCCACTACTAACTTGGTCGCCCAGATAGCGGAAGCTATCGACTACCTCTAGTTTTTCACCCTGATATATACATATATATATATATGTATATATAAAGACTGTTTGTCTGTGTTGTCCTCTTTTCCATTTTTTCTTTCATGGTTTACATATTTAACTCGTCTACGAATTTCATGTTGCTTACACAGTTGGTGACATCCTGTACCCATATATGCATATATAAACACACACACACACACACACACATACTAATACAAACATATATATATATATATATATATATATATATATATATATATATATATATATATATATATATATATATATATACACACACACACACACACACAGACATATATATATATACATATATATATTTATATATGTATTAAGGGCATTACTACACATAAATGCCTCACGCTATGAGGGACTCAAAGTCAGAACTACCATAATAAATACAGTGTACCGAACGCGAGGGAATGCAACTCTTGAAGTGAGCTCCTTAAAAACGGATTCAGCTGCAGATCATATAATTTCATAATTAGTGCACAAAATGCACTTTTAATCGTCAGTGCAGGCATAATCAAGACACATAAAAATGAACAAAAATCAACATACCAGACGAACACCAAATTTATCCAACATAGTACATTAGAGTTGTTCACTCATATATATCTATGTAAGAAGCAGGCTTTTCAAATTGCATCGGTACACACACACACATATATATGTATGTATATACATACATATATACATAAATATATGTATATACATATATTTATAAATATATACATATACACATACATATATATACATACACATACATATATACATATATATACATATATACATATATATACATATATATATATATATATATATATATATATATATATATATATATATATACACATGCATATACATACATATACAGATAGGAAGATAGATAAAACACAAACCCCTTCAGGTAGATGGCCCTGCTCAGTATGCAGTAAAGGAGTAGGTAGTAACTCTATAAGATGTACCCGGTGCAAGCTATGGACACATAAGAGGTGCAGCAATATCAAAGGCAGATTAACTACAAAGTTAGTCTTTGTATGTGGCAGATGTTCAGGTGCAATAAACACTGTGAACAAACAGGAAACAACTTCTGTCTCATTCCAGGGAGAAAAACTAGAGGTAGTTGATAGCTTCCGCTATGTGGGTGACCAAGTTAGTAGTGGGGGTGGGTGCGCTGAAAGTGTAACTGCTAGAATAAGAATAGCCTGGGCCAAGTTTAGAGAGCTCTTACCTCTGCTGGCGACAAAGGGACTCTCACTCAGGGTAAAAGGCAGACTGTATGACGCATGTGTACGAACAGCCATGCTACATGGCAGTGAAACATGGGCTGTGACTGCTGAGGACATGCGTAAGCTCGCAAGGAATGAAGCCAGTATGCTCCGCTGGATGTGTAATGTAAATGTGCATACCCATCAGAGTGTAAGTATCTTGAGAGAAAAGCTGAACATAAGAAGCGTCAGTAGTGGTGTGCAAGAGAGACGATTGCGCTGGTTTGGACATGTGGTGAGAATGAATGAGGATAGCTGCGTGAAAAAGTGCCACTCCCTAACAGTTGAGGGAACCCGTGGAAGAGGTAGGCCCAGGAAGACCTGGGCTGAGGTGGTGAGGAAAGACCTTTGAACATTGGGCCTCACCGAGGCGATGACTACTGACCGAGACCTTTGGAAATGTGCTGTGCGTGAGAAGACCCGGCAAGCCAAGTAAGATCGTTGCCAGTGCCCCTGGACTGGTTCTTGTGCGGGTGGCACATGAGATGCACCATTTTGAGCGTGGCCGTTGCCAGTACCACCTGACTGGCTCCCGTAGGATTTTCGAGCGAGATCGTTGCCAGTGCCCCTGGACTGGCTCTTGTGCGGGTGGCACATAAAAGACACCATTTCGAGCGTGGCCGTTTTCGTGCGGGTGACACGTAAAAGCACCCACTACACTTTCTGAGTGGTTGGCGTTAGGAAGGGCATCCAGCTGTAGAAACTCTGCCAAATTAGATTGGAGCCTGGTGTTGCCATCCGGTTTCACCAGTCCTCAGTCAAATCGTCCAACCCATGCTAGCATGGAAAGCGGACATTAAACGATGATGATGATGATGATATACATACATATACAGATATATATATGCATAGACATATATGCATAATATACATACATATATATATATATATATATATATATATATATATATATATATATATATATATATATATATAACTATATGTAAATACACACACACACACACACACACATATATATATATATATATATATATATATATATATATATATGTATATATATATATATATATATATATATATATATATATATATATATACACACTCACACACTCACACACATATATGTGTTCCTTAAAGATTTATTCCTGGCCCACTTCTGGACTTATACAAGTATAATCATACATGTGTCTACATGTCACATTGTAAATTGTAGCTTTCACCTGTATTCCTTTGTCTATAATGACTGCTGAAGTGGACTGAACGGAGGCAGGTGAATGCAGATCAGTGGTCAGGTTCTTATACTTGGAAGGTTGTACATCAAAAGGAACTTTCAATGAGATGGAACTAGTTTATGGTGACAATACACCATTATATGATGTAGTCAACCAGATTCTGCCATTGATGAGGAACCCATCCATAAAGTGGAAGCCGCCATTTTGGAAGATCGGTGCAAAACTATTTGGCAACTCGTCCAAGAAGTGAAGATAAGTGTAGGGTCTGTGGGAAATATTCACGACATGCAGAAGTTATCTGCATGATGGATTCCTTAGATGTTTATACCTTTTCAGAAGCAGGAATGAGTCAATTGCCCTCAGGCTCTTTTGGCAGTGTGCCAAGAAAATGAGGAAGAGTTCTTCGGTAGACTTATCACATGGGATGCAACATGGGGCCATCACTATAACCCTGAGACTAAAGTCCAGTTGAAGCAATGGAAACATGATAACTCACCGCCTCCAAAGAAGGCTCGTGTCCAGCCCTCAGCAGGCAAGGTGATGCTCACAGTCTTTAGGGACCAGCGTGGAGTAGTGATGATGGATTTTCTGGCAAAGGGCACCGCAATTAATGGAGCATATTATGCTTCTATGCTGCAGAAATTGCAGGGCACCATCAAAGCAGAGAGACGTGGCATGCTGACCAAAGGAGTCTGCCTGCACCAATACGATGCCCTAATTCACAATGTGCAGGTTACCGAGACGAAAGCACACTCTTGCGGCTGAGAAACCCTTCCTCGTCTTCCTTGCTCTCCTAACCTCACACCATCTGCCTTCCATCTCTTTCGAACCATAAAGTCCTTTTTGAAGGGGAAGCATTTTTCGGATGATGATCAACTTATTTCCGATGTAAAGCTTTGGTTCAGACGCAAACTACTGACTTCTTCAGACAAGGTCTTCACAGCAGCATAAAGTGATGGGAGAAGTGTGTCACCATTGGTGATGGCTATGTAGAAAAGGATTAATAATTATGTCAAGTTTTGTTTATCCCAGTCCTTGGGAAGTGGGGCAGGGGAAATTTTTAAAGGACACCTCTCATGTATATACATATATAATGCTAAATCTTGAGTACTTTTGTGGGGATTGCATTCCACTAGTTCACTTCAAGCATCTTCATTGAAGTCTGAAAATGGAAATCTTTAATGAACACCCCTCTATATGAATATATATATATATATACACTCTCTCTCTCTCTCTCTCCCTGTATATATACATACACACACATACATATATATATATACATACATACATACATATATATATATATATATATATATATATATATATATATATATATATATAATTATTACAAATTAAAAGGGTAAAGGTTTATCAATTTATTAATTTATTAATAAATCAACAATTAATAATTTTTACCAAGCCCTTCGGTATGTAAGCATATTAAAAATAATTGAGCACTCAACATAAGTTCAGTTATATATTCTTTTAGAATATTACTTATAAAAGTTATATATATATATATATATATATGTAATATTTTATCTTTTACTATATATATGTATATATATGTATGTTTGTGTGTCTGTGTTTGAGGAACGAAATGAGATGGTGTGGCCATATTGTTCAAATGGCAGATGAACGCATGCCGAAACAGCTGTTTTATGGTGAGCTTGCAGAGGGGAAATGCTATTGGAGTAAACCTAGAAAAAGCTGATATCTTGAGTATTGAGGCAATGGTGCACAAGCACCATGTTACGTTGGACTGGACACCTTATTAGAATGAAGGATAGCAGGATCCCTAAGCAGATGCTATATTGGGAACATGTCAATGGAAAGAGACCCCAGCATAAACCAAGGCTGTGATTTAAGGACTGTGCCAAGTCCTCATTAAAGGCCTGTGATATGCAAGAGACTGAATGGGAGAACAATGCCTGTCATCACCACAGAAAGTGGAAGCCGGTTAAAGAGGGGGTCGACACTTTTGAGAGAGCATGTAGTCTGCATGAAGAACTTAAACGTGCTGCTTGAAAGCGCACTGCTGGTGTAGTGAATGGGGAAAGCTTGGTTTGCAATGTTTGCAATTGTATATGCTTGTGAAGATCAGGGTTCGTTAGGCACCAACAGAGCTGCTGCAAATGCAAAATATAAGTTAGTCCTAGAATGCACAATGGTCTTCCTCAATTACAAGTGGATGGCCATGCATGTATGTATGTCCATATATATTTGAGTGTATATATATATAAGAGAGAGAGAGGGAGTGAGGGAGAGAATTAATGCACAAGTTTTGGGTTTGGGGTAATGACTTTCCTCGTTCTAAATTCCATGCCTATATCAGCTGAAAAGGTTGCAATTAATTCCAGTTGTCTTTTGGCATTGCTAACACTTTTAGAATAAATCTTCAGGTCGTCTACAAATAATATTGTTTGTATGTATATACGTTTCTAAGTTTGTATTTATGTATGTGCATTTGTGTATATATACATAGCGAGCGAGAGAGAGAGAAAGAGAGAGAGAGAGAGAAAGAACGATGGGGAGAAGGAGGGAGAGAGAAGGGGATAATGATAATGCGTGTGTTGGGGGTGTATACAGGGTGTTCCAAAATTAAGGCAACCAAAGTTTTGGGCTTTAATGACTATCAATAGATAGTGTGTCTTGTGTTTGCTTCAGACTAAATAAATTCAGATTTGTAGATAAGATAATGGCTATAGACCGAAATACAATCATAATACTCTACGAGGAGACAGGAAAGGAATCGTCTTAGCATTCATGAGATTGTTGAAGGCATGCTGCCCTGACTGGTGTTCGCTGATGAAAAGAAATTTGACATTGAACAGACAGTAAACCAGCATAGAATCCAGTACAACCTGTGGCATGGTTGGGTTGTCACCAGCTAAACTGGTACACCCACCTGGATATCCAGATGAGGAGGGTTGCTAGAAACCCAGCAGGATTAAAAACAAGACCTGTTGAAAGGTCAGATGGACCTAGTGCAGGCTCAACAGCTATCTAGCAACAGCATAGGTATGCAGAAATTCTGGGGTCGTGTCTGGCATGCTGAAAGACCTTTGGGAGTTAGGTACCCCTCAGCTTCTGTTGAAGCATGTCTCTAGGAGAAGGTCATTCTGATATAAAACCAGATATGCAGGGAATGGCATTGGACATTTTGAGGATCTTTGGTTTGTGCTAGAGATCATGGCACACTCCCACATCCCTGAGCCTGTGACTTATATTGGCACCAGACATCTTGCTCTGGCATGTCTCTGAAAAATGGGAATAGAGTGGAGAGGGTCTATGAGATGTCGTGCAAGCCTTATTGGACCTAAAACTCTGTGCAGGCATTGCTGACCTCTCCTCGATATGTGGGCCCTTTTTCCTTTTTTCCCCCCTATATATATATATTTTATTTTCAGTATATATGTATCTTTATTCTTAGTATATATTTATATATATTTATTTATCTTTAGTATATTTTCATTTTATTTTTATTCGGAAGTCCTGCGACAATGGGAAGGTGGTGAAGCATGCAGACCTGAAGAGAAGGATAATGGTGTGGCTATCTGGATATCTCTCGACTGGAATGTTCTGAGGATCCAGGAACACATTCTGCTGGCCATGTTAACTTTGCTGTGTACATGAACGGCCCAACTTGTATCTATCTATCTATCTATATATATATATATATATATACAAAAAGAAGAGGAGTGAGTGGACTCCTATATGCTAGAAATAGATGCCGAATCATCTAACTACGAAAAAAGAATATATGTTTTTTAATATGCTAGACCACTGGTTTTAATTGATTAATATCAGTTTCTACCCTCATTAATAAATTATATATATATATATATATATACTCATATATACACATATTTATATATTCATATATATGTACACACCTCAGCCCTCTATTATTTACCATAGTCCTCCAGGCAATCACAGAGGAGTTCAAGACAGGTTGCCCCTGGGAGCTCCTCTATGCTGATGACCTTGCCCTAATTGCGGAGTCACTATCAGAACTAGAAGAGAAGTTTCAGGTGTGGAAGCAAGGTCTAGAATTGAAGGGCCTTAGAGTCAACCTAGCTAAAACCAAAATCCTAATAAGTAGGAAGGTAGATAAAACACAAACCCCTTCAGGTAGATGGCCCTGCTCAGTATGTAGAAAAGGAGTAGGTAGTAACTCTATAAGATGTACCCGGTGCAAGCTATGGACACATAAGAGGTGCAGCAACATCAAAGGCAGGTTAACTAGCAAGTTAGTTTTTGTTTGTGGCAGATGTTCAGGTGCAATAAAGACTGTAAACAAACAGGAAACAACTTCTATCTCATTCCAGGGTGAAAAACTAGAGGTAGTCGATAGCTTCCGCTATCTGGGCGACCAAGTTAGTAGTGGGGGTGGGTGCGCTGAAAGTGTAGCTGCTAGAATAAGAATAGCCTGGGCAAAGTTTAGAGAGCTCTTACCCCTGCTGGTGACAAAGGGACTCTCACTCAGAGTAAAAGGCAGACTGTATGACGCATGCGTACGAACAGCCATGCTACATGGCAGTGAAACATGGGCTGTAACTGCTGAAGACATACGTAAACTCGCAAGGAATGAAGCCAGTATCCTCCGTTGGATGTGTAATGTCAATGTGAATACCCGTCAGAGTGTAAGTATCTTGAGAGAAAAGCTGAACATTAGAAGCATCAGTTGTGGTGTGCAAGAGAGACGATTGCGCTGGTATGGACATGTGGTGAGAATGGATGAGGATAGCTGCGTGAAAAAGTGCCACACCCTAACAGTTGAGGGAACCCGTGGAAGAGGTAGGCCCAGGAAGACCTGGGCTGAGGTGGTGAGGCAAGACCTTCGTACATTGGGCCTCACCGAGGCGATGACTACTGACCGAGACCTTTGGAAATGTGCTGTGCGTGAGAAGACCCGGCAAGCCAAGTAAGATCGTTGCCAGTGCCCCTGGACTGGCTCTGGTGCGGGTGGCACATGAGGTGCACCATTTTGAGCGTGGCCGTTGCCAGTACCGCCTGACTGGCTCCCGTAGGATTTTCGAGCGAGATCATTGCCAGTGCCCCTGGACTGGCTTGTGCGGGTGGCACATAAAAGACACCATTTCAAGTGTGGCCGTTTTCGTGCGGGTGACACGTAAAAGCACCCACTACACTCTCTGAGTGGTTGGCGTTAGGAAGGGCATCCAGCTGTAGAAACTCTGCCAAATTAGATTGGAACCTGGTGTTGCCATCCGGTTTCACCAGTCCTCAATCAAATCGTCCAACCCATGCTAGCATGGAAAGCGGACGTTAAACGATGATGATGATGATATATATATATATGTATATATATATATATATATATATAAATATAGATATATATACTTACATCTACATACACATATATGTATATACAAATATATATATATACTCATATATATACACATATATATATTCATATATATGTACATGGTTCCAGATTGAGTCCCACTGTGTGGCACCTTCGGCAAGTGTCTTCTACTATAGACTCGGGCCGACCAAAGCCTTCTGAGTGGATTTTCTAGACGGAATCTGAAAGAAGCCCGTCGAATATCTGTATATATATATATATATATATATATATATATATATATATATATATGTGTTTGTGTGTCTATGTTTATCCCCCCCCCCACTATCGATTGACAATGGATATTGGTGTGTTTACGTCCCCATAACTTAGCAGTTTGGCAAAAGAGATCAACAGAATAAGTGTTAGGCTTACAAATAAGGATAAATAATAAATATTCACAACAGAGATATAAAAATAATAATAATTGCTCATGTAAAAATAAAAAAATATGTCCTTTACAAGGACATATTAAATATTGATTTCCTGAGTATATTATTGATGAGTTTATCAATTTATTAATAATATAAAAACACATATATACACATTTATTTGCTCAAGATAATTGAGCACTCAACATAAGTTCAGTTATATATTCTTTTAGAATATTACTGATAAAAGTTATATATATATATATATATATATATATATATATATATATATATATATATTCCAATAAATTTGTTAATGTCTAAATAACTCGCGTTAATTTTGACCATGCGAACATCAATACCACGTCTTAACGTCTTCCTCACGTGGTATTGATGTTTGCATGGTCAAAATTAACGTGAGTTATTTAGACATTAACAAATTTATTGGAATATTTAGCTGAAGATCAGAATAGAGTATTCTTTACTCTTAACTGTGAAACGATCGTACTAAATTAACTAAAGGCAGGTGGTTTTTTTACTCTTCTCTACTGTTTTTTGTTCTGTGTGTATCAAAAATATCGCTATCAATCTGGAGTAATAATTTGTAGTTTTGAAATCAGTAGTTCTTTGACTGCTATTTCTGAATTCTCAGTATGTTGGAGAAGCAGGTTACTGTCAATCCCTATATATTTATGATTATAAATGTTTTTTACCGAAAAGGTTTTTTCATACTGAGCTACCCGGCAAAATTGTTAATTATTCATTTTATTACTAATTGACGATTCCCTGCCCTGCATATCTATATCTATATATATATATATATAATATTTTATCTTTTACTATATATATGTATATATATGTATGTTTGTGTGTCTGAGACGACTTACCTCTTGCTTATTACAAATATATAACTAGGAAACTGAAATCGATTTATTCATAGCAGCGAGAGGACTTGCAACTCACGTCTCCAACTGAAAACCTCGAAACAAGCTTACTCAGCTGAAAACCTTAAAACACAAACTTATCCAACTGAAAACTTCTGATTCAAGGTAAAGAAAACATTTACTTGTCTTAAATCTTGTCATATATATATATATATGTATATGTTTTTATATTATTAATAAATTCATAAACTCATCAATAATATACTCAAGAAATCAATATTTAATATTTTGAAAGACATACATCCAACATGACACGGCAACATAATAAATTTAAAATTTAAAATACAAATATATGAAATATAAATATCAATATATATAAAAATCTGAATATAGATAAATATATGTGTGAATATATATGCGTATAAAAATTTATGCGTATTTAAACATGAATATTGTAAAGTCTAAAATATAAGATATATTATTGCCAGTTCAAATAGACGAAAAATTCATACATATAAAAAAACTACCATAATAACAATAATGTTAATAATAGCAATAATAATGACATCATAAATAGAAGTGCAAATAAATATAAGAATATAAATACGCAAACCCCTAATAATAATACTGATATAATACGACAGCAAAAACATAATAAATACCATATAACTGAAAAAAGACAAAATATAACAATAAACCCAATAATACAACCTAATATAAATAAAAATAAGTCACAAAAAATGAACACACATAACTCCAACATAATAGATACCACAACAAATTCTATAAATAATACTTTATATACCACTAATAATAATAAGGATAATAATAAACATTCACAACAGAGATATAAAAATAATAATAATTGCTCATGTAAAAATAAAAAAATATGTCCTTTACAAGGAAATTGCAAAAGATTAAATATAATATATAAATGCATAGAAAAATAACTAATAACTCACATAAAATGGTATACATAGGGAGCTCTATTAATTCTAAACACGGATACCTGGCACATATACATTCCTTTAAACCAAATACAAATAATAATACAACCTCATTAGCTACATATATACAAAAACTCAATAAAAATAAAATTAATTATAAACTAAACTGGTCAATAATAGATTCTGCTACACCATACACACATAAATCAAATAATTGCCGTTTATGCACATTAGAATTGCTGAATATATTACGATATAAACTAGATAACTTAATAAATAATAGATTAGATGCGATAACATCATGTAAACACAGGTATTATAAAACCTTCAAATATTATAATAAATCTAAAAATAAGGTAAAATAAAAAACACGTGTGTATTCTTATGAACATATCTATATAAAAAGCGCACATATTTGGATGTATATACCTATATCTATATATATATATATATATATATATATATATATTTGCTTAAAAGAGTTCCAACACTGTCTGTTTTTTATGTTTTATTTATATTCCTGCAGAACTAATGTGGGGTATAGAATATGGAATATACAATATATAATATGATATACAATATACAATATAAAATAAAATAACATAAAAATGGATGGCACCATGAAAGAAAGTATTGAATGTAGATGAAATATTGAGTGTTCAATATAAAGGATCAAATATATAAATATATAAATATAAATATATATATATAAAGGCGACTCGAGTTTCAGGGCTATTTCCCTTCGTCATGGCCGGTATGACAGACTACCCCACATTAGTTCTGCAGGAATATAAATAAAACATAAAAAACAGACAGTGTTGGAACTCTTTTAAGCAAAAAAATATATTCCTCTATACACAATCATACAAAAAACCCCCACCTTTTTTGTATTTATTTTTACTCGCATATATATATATATATGGGTAAATATTAGATATATATGCATGTTAAACATAGAGACTTAATAAGGGAAATCTAATGATAGCAATTTACAATTAATTAATTAAAAATAAATACTTAAGAATTTGAACTCAGATTCCAATATATTACTTCATAAAAAAATTTAATTGAAATTGAATTTGAAATGGAATCTTCTAACAAAAACTATTTATTTGCAATATTCTGAGGTCTAGCCAAATTTAAAACTTAATGTTGAAATATTCGCGGTGGATGAATTTTCAAACTTGGATCGGATTTATATGATTACCAACACGTCTAATAGCGGAATGAGTTTTGCCGAGGTCTTCTATACATTTAGAAAAAAAAAAAAAAAATACCAATTCTTATACAAATAAGTGTTTAACACTTGAAATTTCAACAAAGGATGAAAGGAATGAACTTTACATATTTCAGAAGGATTAATTTGACAATTTATAGAAAGGACAGTATATATTTTATTATTATTTTTAATTTTTTAATATTTCTAATGTTTTAATATTATATATATATACTATTGGTTCTTAATGCATCTCTGAAGAGCGGAATTACTGATAATAAGATGATCTTTAGATCACTTTGTGATTATAGTAATATCCGCGAAATGATCTAAGATATTTAACTCTTTAAATTTTAGGTTCCTTTATATTTTATATTTTAGACTTTACAATATTCATGCTTAAATACGCATAAATTTTTATACGCATATATATTCACACATATATTTATCTATATTCAGATTTTTATATATATTGATATTTATATTTCGTATATTTATATTTTAAATTTTAAATTTATTATGTTGCCGTGTCATGTTGGATGTATGTCTTTCAAAATATTAAATATTGATTTCCTGAGTATATTATTGATGAGTTTATGAATTTATTAATAATATAAAAACACATATATACACATTTATTTGCTCAAAATAATTGAGCACTCAACATAAGTTCAGTTATATATTCTTTTAGAATATTACTTATAAAAGTTATATATATATATATATATATATATATATATATATATATATATATATTATATTTTATCTTTTACTACTCAAAGCTGCGGCCATGCTGGGGCACACTGTCATTATTGAGAACTTCCTCTGATATGTGGCATTTGGTGAATAAGGGAGTTTGATGTCATTGTCCTCATTTGCGCCTCCTGTCACAAGACAGGTTCATCCAAGATTCTCAACAGGAAGAGGTCCAGTTTTCTTTTGAAAAACCTTTGTGTAGGTCCCTCATGATCTTTGGGAGAATATTAAAAAGCTTGGGCATTTGAAACCCAGGCTGTTGCAGTAACTGGTCCTGAAATGTTACGGCAGTGTTGGGATCTTTGGCACTGTGCAGTGGTGACCCGTTCTGGCATTTGTGTAGCTTTCAAAACCAAAATTTGGTACAATCCCTTCCAGATATATATTACTGCATATCTTCCCCACCTTCACTCTAGGGAGTAGAGTCTTACCTGTTTCAGCCGTCCCCAGTAGCTGAGCTGTTGCAATGAGGTGATCTTTTTGTAGCGTCACTGGATTGCTTCAAGGTCCACTGTTAATTTTACACTGTGGGGGGACCATTATTAGGAGCAGTAGTCCAGGCAGCTGAGGATGAATGTCCTCCAGCGGACCATCATGGTTTCTTTGTCTCTAGTTCTGAAGGTTCTCAGGATCCATCCAGCCAACCGTCTGCACTTTGTCGTCATCTTGTTAAAGTGCACTTGGAAAGAGGTATCATCACTCATGTTGATACCCAGATCACACACGAGATTGTAATCCCCCACTGGGCCAGTATACCCTGTATGTTTTCCGTTCAATTTTGGGTGCTGGTAGTGCAGGGCTTGAAATTTTCCAGCATTAAACTGCATATTATTGTCCTCAGCCCATCTGTAAATTGCATCCAGCTACTGCTGCAGGCATGCAACATCACTAGGGTTCTGCATTTTCTGAAAAACTTTCGTGTCGTCTCCGTAGCTAGCGAGGGTATCAGGGCAGTGGAGAGCATATCTGAGAGGGCCACAATGAAAATTGGTGGCCCTAAGACAGTGCCCTGTGGAACACCACTCACTATTTGTAGTTCTGTTGAGGTGGCACCACTGGCTACCACTGCCTGATTTCTGTCTTTCAGAGAAAGTCATGTAATCATTGTGCAAGTTTTCCAGCTATGACAAAATTGCATAGTTTGTGGCATATCATATCATGATTAACTTTATCGAAAGCTTTTGCAAAGTCAAGGTATATTACGTCCACATTTGAGTTGTTGAGTAACTGTTTCATCACCCAGTCATAGTGCTATAGGCAGCTCCTACCTGGTCGAAAACCATGCTATCACCCAGCAAGTCACTTTCTTCCAGGAATGACTTTGCTGATGTGTGAAGTCAGAGACCTAGGCCTATAAGTTATGGCATCTGCTCTGCTTCCTCCTTCATGGATTGAGCATATCATTCCCTCCTTCAGTTTGTTTGGCAGCTTGCCATTCAGAAGAAAACTCTGGAAGAAAATCTGTAGTGGTTTTTCCTGAGCATATATATGTGTACACATTATATATATATATATATATATATATATATATATATACATATATATGTTGTTGTACTTGGGGATGGTCATATTGCCAGTTTAGCCAATAAAAACACACGCACTGTATATTTGGTGTTAATTTGCTTCAGCTTTATATTACATTAATCTTAATCTTATTTCGGCCAGAGTTCTTTCGTCACACTTCTGTGACCTCATCAGTGGTCCTTTGTTTCCTTCTTTCTTATGTGTGTCTCACCTTGCTAACTATTAGCCATTTTGTATTTTGTATTCGTATTGTATGTGTCTACGCATGCGTGTCCTTCAATGTGTCTGTCTTTTGTAAGTGCATGTGTGTGTGTGGGGAGTGTCTGTATCACCTATATTCTGTTAATACGTGTTCGTTTGTATTTGTTCTTATTTATTTATTTGTTCATGTGTGTGTTTTTTTTTTGTTTTTGTGTTTAATTAAATTTTGTTAACGTATGTAGTATTTAATTCCATTTGTTTATCTATGTATTGTATTATATTTTGTTCATATTATTATTGGTTTATGGGTAACATGTCACATGTGGTTTGTGGTTTGTTAGTGGTGTGTGTTAGTGTTCCATTCTAGTTTCCTATTCAGGCTAAGTTTCTCTTCTATTATGTGTGTAGCTTCAGTAATTTGTCTAAGTGCTGCATCACTGCTATGTGTAGATAAGATTTTAATTTCTATGTTGTTGATTGAGCCTCTATGGTCTTGCTCAGCGTGCTGGTACAGAACTGATGAGTTCTTCCCTTCCTTAAGTTCCCTCCAATGTTCGTTTGCCCGCTCCCCTATGCTCCTTGCTGTTTCGCCTACATATGTCATTGTCTTATTTCTGCATCGTCCCTCTGTACATCTTATACTATAGACCACATTGATCATAGAAAAAACATCAAATTCACATCAATGACTTTATATATAACAGCATATTTCCAAACATTTGATCATATATAAATATTACCATCGCTCTTAAACATATAAAGTATACATATATAAAAAAAAACATAAAATGTATGCATATATAAAATACACAGAAGGTAAAAAATATATACACGAATAAAAACACAGATGTATAGAACAGCCTATCAAGAAGGTATATACAATTGGCTAAAAATTCTAAAGCGTGTCGTGCTACTAAAAATCCAAATCAAATATCAATTGACTTTCAAACAATGCTATCCCACTGGCTATACAAGCAGGCCAATGTCTGTTCCCCCTTATCATAAGACTAGTCTGTTGCAGGGTGATCCATTTACAGCTGAGTGGACTGTGGCAAAGTGAAATGAAGTATTTTGCTCAAGAATACAATTTACTACTCAGTATGGGAATTGAACTCACAATCTAGCCACAATACCCTAACCGCTAAGCGCCACACTTTCGCGCACACACACACACACACACACATGTATACATATGCATATACATAGAAGTACATATGTATGTGTATGCATGTATGGCAACCATTTTTACATCTATTTTCCATGCTTGCATGGGTTAGATGAATATATATTTGATGCATTTTTTTACTTCTGGATCCCATTCATGTCCTTAATCCTTACTTGTTGCTCGAGTTAGGGATCTCTTATTCCAATGGTCTATTCATCAACAGGAGAAATGATAACAATCTAATTACCCATAGCTAAGAAATTGTCAGAGACAGTAAATGTAAAGACACACACACACATGCTTGTGTGTGTGTGTGTGTGTGTGTGTGTGTGTGTGTGTGACCAATGAGAATGTGATAAGCAGAGCAATGTAGCAAACCAAGAGACACAACACAATGACTGTTGTTAGGTTTATTAGTGTCAAGAAGAACATTCAGCTATAAATAATACTTGAGATAAGCTGAAGTTTTTAATATTTCTGTCATTTCATGGGAGATTTGAGAAACACAGTCTTCTTTAAATTGCTCTTTACCTCATTTTATAAGTTTTTAAAAACTATCTTACTTTCCTTTTTATTCAAAAGACATGGATGTAGATAAGATTATAAGGAACATTCTGACTGGGGACTTTGAAGATGTCAAACGACTTATTGAAAAACAGCCTGAAAAAGTTAGTTTACTTTATATTGCTTCCTCAATGTTAAATGTTTGTTTATTATTTTGTACACAATATTAAATGTTCCTAAGTAACCACATATATTTGTCCATAATATTTCATTTCTTTCTTTACCTCTTTCTTCTAATCCTCATATTCTGGCAGGAAATATTCAGTCCAAGAGATGGGGGACAGATGGATCCTATAGATGAATGGTGACGTTGTCAAGAAATTCTCTTAATAAAAGGTTTTACCAATGCCAAGGGCTACAACATTTCTTTTGCAGAAGTTGTCAAACATACCAAAACACTGGGGAGTCGAGTACGAATCAGACCCCTGCTTGAACCAGCTTTATAGAACTGTACTGGTGCTCATTGAATAGAGAAAGATACCCAAAGGGACAAAGATGATGTCTGTTTATGACATTTTACTTCATAATTGAAATGTTGGATGTTAGAATGACTGGCTGGTAGTCAGCAGACAGGACACTATCAGCAAGAATTATAAAACAGGGCTTCTCTAACATAGTAGTACTACCCTTGGGTAGGGATTGTGGAAAATTTTATAAGGACCAAGGAGACAAGAAGGCTATGGTGGTACAAATATATGAAGCTCAATGTGTAGTTGAGTCTGGATTGGAAACTAAAGTGAAGGGGTGATGCATCAAATGTTCACTTATTGTGGGGTGGTGCTGTGGCAAGTAGTCACCCATGTCAAGACTAGGACCCAGAGGTAAATTAATCTGACCTTTGAGAACATTAAAAATGAGGGATTTTGAATCATAGCAAGAAAAGGGGCATTGAAAAACTCTTAGTAAATAAAAAGGGGCCATAATTAAAAAGTTAAAGAAGCACTGGTATAGAACCATTATGGTTAGGGAGTGGTGGGTGGAATGATTTTTTAAGGTCTATAGGGATACTCTTGGTAAGAGACCAGAAAATGTGGCTTCTTTTAATTCGGGAGGGAAGACAGCTGACAAATGGTGAAATGCAGAAAAAACATCCTTTATTTTATTAATGACCATCATACATGTATTTCAATGGTGGGTGAATGTCTGCCAGTTAGTGAAGATAGGTGTTTTCCTCAAGATAAAGTCGATAGTGTTGTTTGTACAGCTGTAATACAGTTGTGTATGAACCACTCACACCTTCTTACATATTGTATGGCTACAAACTAAAGTAAGCCCTGATACTGCTGCCTCATTTAGGCTCAAAATTCTGATCACTATTTTCATAATATTTCTTACTTTCTCCATAATTTCTTTTCATTTGTGTCTATTTTTCCATAGTTGCACATTTTTAGCTGTGGTTGGTGTCATTCCAAATTTGTCACAGATATCTAATCACAAATAATTACTTTGTAATACATTCAGTGATTAACATAAATAGATTTTCAGTCTTTTCCTTGAGCTTATGCATGAACTGAACAGTCTTTCTGAGCCTTTTTCACCCTGATTTACCTGTGCTCTACAGTGAATAGAATGTGGGATATTTCTCTAAAACCTTTCTTGTAGATTTGCTTTTATTCTTTTTCAAGATGATCTCATGTTGCTGTTTCACCAGACATATGACATCTGAAGATCCATGCTTCATTTCAAACATCCTGTTCTTCTCTTGCCATCTCTTAAAGCTCCTTCATCATTATAGCATTAAATGGAAGCGCTACTACGCCAGACATCAGTGATAACACAGTGTAGAATTTCATGAGTTTTACCAGGGAATTTAAAACTAAAATCCTGTCAGACATATTTAGAATCTCCACAATTATTTCTGAGGGTTTTGACCCTTTGTAGCTCTTCACCTGTTCATTTACTTTATACACCATCTTATGGTCTAATCCCTACGGTTGCTTTGTTTAGATGGTTTCTGTTATTTACCTGTGTGTCTCTTATCAGATACCACGTTTGAAATCTTGTCAGTGTTTTCTTCAATTCATAATTGATATCACAGATACCAGTAATAAACTGGAAGATTTTCTCAACTGATTTTTTTCCCCTTCAGTCAGACAAAAGTGAGGTTGTAACTAAGACAGACATCTTATGTTTCATAAGAAAGACTCTTCCATCTACCATGAAACGGTATATTTGTACTGATTTCTCTCGATATTGCTCTGTCCACTTCTATGAAAAGACAGAGAGCACAAGTCATGTAAAGAAAGACACCAATGGTCGTCTAAAGTGCATGTCATAGTACACGGGATAAAACATAAAGAAAGAAAAGGGAGCAGTAAAAGAACCATAAAAAGGAAAGGGTGCATAGGAACCAGTGTTTCTGAATTACAGAAAGTGTTGTGTTTTTGAAGGTTACAGTGTTCTGACTGCTAACAACTGGTGTAAATAGTTTATTCCATGCCTTGACAATTCTGAGCATAAAATATTGTTTCTGATATCATGGAAACTGGAATGGTTTAAAAAAAAATTTTATAAGCATGTCTGAGAGTGGTAAAGATATTAAATTCTAGAAGTGGTCAAAGCTGTTATTGAAAGATGAGGGATAATCTTGTTGGATTCTATTGAGTGAGTTGCTAGAAATGAAAAATTTCTGTGTGTCAATGCATGGAGAAGCAATATATTTAAAAAATGATAAGTGATTTAAAGAGGCTAATTGTATGGTTGTACATCTGTGGACAGCTTCCAGTAGTTTGGTATTCTGGACAAAATGAGCATACCAGATTGGAGACATAACCTATACATATATACATGCATACATATCAGTATATATATAACAAAGTATGGATATAGTAATTTAATTAGGTAACAATGTCTAAGTTAAATGTTTGTGAGAATTTGAAGTTGTAGCTTTGCTGCACTTAGACCAGTGGTAGGACTTGAATGACTGAAACTATACATACATACATACACACACATGTGTGTGTGTATGTATGTGTGCATATGCATATGAAGGTGAATGGCTCAATGGTTAGGGCATCAGGCTCACAATCAGGAGATAGTGAGTTTGACTCCCAGCCTGGGCTGTGTGTTATATTCTTCAGCAAGGCATTTTATTTCATGCTGCGTACTGGTGTGTGTCTATGTGTGTACATGCATGTGTATGTATGTGTATATCTTTCTTTCTTTCTCTTTCATATCCCCTTTCTTTCACTACTGCATCTTCTTTACTCTCTCTTCTTTCTTCCTCTCTCTCTCTCTCCTTTAATATATTTCACATGTTTTCTCTTTCTTCTCTTCAGGTTAACTAAACATCTTCAGCCGGCGTTACATTCCTTATGGCTGCTTGTGAACGAGGCAACAAAAGGTTAATAATCTTATTGGCAGACTCAGGAGCTGATCTCAACATCACTGACAAAGATGGGCAGACAGCATTGCATTATGCTGTTAAAAAGTAAGGCTTGAATTAACCAAAATCTTCAGATCTGCTTTTGTTTCGAAATTTCTTGCAATTCCAGACAAATTGAATATCCAAAGATGCCATATTAGTGGCAGTGTGACATGATGACAACATGATAGTAATAACCAAATAACATCTTTTTCTCATTTTCTCCATCATCCTCTTTATTGAATCACAAAAATCTTTTGCGTTATTTGTTGTCAAAACAGATTATTTTTGCTTTGGAGATATTCTTTGAGATCCAACAATTCTTAAGATTGACCCAGTGTGATTCAGTGTCTTCTCTTCATATTGATTATGGAGCGATCGATCAATTTTTCTCCAAAGAAAATGTTATTTGAGATCTAAAACAAGAAGAAAGATTCTACAGCTTGTTTTGGCAGTAAATAATCTGTAAATTTCTTACAAAAATTATTTCTCACCTCCATCTGCAACTTACTCAACAAATTTTGAGATGTATTTTGAATTGTGCTTCATAAGGTCATCTCTGGAAAATAAAACATATTTTGAAGTTCTTGTTAGTTTCTATAGCTTCTGCAGTCACAACTTGTTCCAGAATTTTACACACACATCATCATCATCATCATCGAGCGTTCCTTTTCTATGCTGGCATTAGTAGGAGGGTTTGATAGGAACAGGCAAGTCAGAAGACCACACCAAACACTACTGTCTGCTTAGGTTTGGTTTCTATGGCTGGACGACCTTCCTAACACCAACCACTTCACAGAGTGTACTGGATGCCTTTTACATGCCATCAGAACCAGTGAGGTCACCAATCAATTAATTTGCAAGACAAAGACCTCTCGACTGGTGGAGGTGGTGGGGGAGCTAGTGTTGCGGGAGAGAAAGGTGTCTTGCATTAGAGGAGGGTCATGACTCCTTCAGATGGAGAAGACAGAGGAGGGAAAGATAGTGAAGATGTGACAGAGAGGGAGCAGGGGCCATTCATCCAAGTTACTGGGTGGTGTATAAAGTAGGGTACACTGGGGATTAGGGAGGGTGGCTTGGTGGATTAGTTCACAAGATTTGAAAGGGTGCGTGGGAGCTACATGTTGGGAGCTGATTTAACAAGGGCATATTGTGTGCAGGTAGGAAGATGGACACGTGAGTGTGAACAGATGGGAAGTGGAATCAGCAATGGTGCTCATGGGTGGATTGTGGGAGAAAGAGGGAGTTGAGAAATGGATATGGATTTTACTTTGCTGGGTGGTTCTTCTCAAGCACACCAAATTGCCAGTGTTTTGTCATCTCCTCTGATCATTTCTCACCACTTCACCCTTTCTGAGTCTACCTCTTCCACAACACAACAGGTAATGATTGAATTAGGACTCAGTGTGATTCTATTACAATCCTAGAATTGCCACCATGAAAACTGCATTTCAAACTTTCCCCCACAATTTCTTAAATTTTCACTTTTTGAAAAAAAATTTTGGCGAAATATGCAAAAAATACAGAGATTATGATTCTTGAAAATAGTATTTTGTAAAATTTCAATTTTTCAAAAATAGAAAATAAATGAACACCCCTCCCCCCGCCCTATGACAAGATGTGAAAGTAAAGTGTTAAATCTACTAATGTTTCATGCATGCTTAGAATTATAAAATAGCAGACGCAAAAAGCATCTGAACAGAAAACCTGACATGTTAGAAACACATTTCAAAATTTTAATATGAATTATCAAAGAAAGAATTTCAAAATTTAAATCCAACCGAAATCTGCCAAGCTAGAAACAACAGCCAAACCGAGGATCAACTTTCTAAATATGAATTACCAAAAGAGAAAAAAATATTTTTTAATTGCCATTTTGTTGTGTGTGTGTGAGTGAGCAAAATATCTCATTTTTACATACCTCTCTTAATTCCAAAAGACCCTGACATGTTGGGGGCAAAATTACAGTATGAGTTATTTCTTTTATTTGGCACACAGGCCATGACACAGAGGGGACAGCACAAGGACACAACAAAACAAAAGGGGTTTAGGGGCTGGGGTTATACTTAGGTTAAAAATCAAATATAATGAAATCGATCAAATGAAATTGCACATTATAATGAAATCGGAACGAATTATGAAATTATAAACTGATATATTTCCGGGTTCGTGTTCGACCCACCGGTTTTCTCCTTTTTTTTATAACTTTTTACTTATGATACCCACTTTTTAGAAGTTTTCCACCGTTGTTTCCTTCTTTGCTGTTCAGACCGGTCCCAAAAATTATGGTATGAGTACCGTTACTGTCAAACTGGAGATCGTCGCTTTCTATAAAATTACAAAATTTTTTTTATATATGTGGTGGGGGGGAAGGGTATCTTTTCAAGTCAGCGTAAAAGCGAGACAGAGAGAGCGCGATTGGATCGAGGAAGTTCTTTTGAGGTTGGCGTTCCGTGTGTGTATCTGTGTGTGTGTGGGGGTGGGGGTGAGTGCTACAATTTTGTTCCTGCTCTTTACTCTTTACTCTTTTACTTGTTTCAGTCATTTCACTGCGGCCATGCTGGAGCATCACCTTTAGTCGAGCAAAGCGACCCCTGGGCTTATTCTTTGTAAGCCTAGTACTTATTCTATCGGTCTCTTATGCTGAACCGCTAACTTACGGGGACGTAAACACACCAGCATCAGTTGTCAAGTGATGTTGGGGGGGGGGGACAGACACACAAACACACATATACATATATATGACGGGCTTCTTTCAGTTTCTGTCTACCAAATCCACTCACAAGGCTTTGGTCGGCCCGAGGCTATAGTAGAAGACACTTACCCAAGGTGCCACACAGTGGGACTGAACCCGGAACCATGTGGTTCGGTTTATTTTTTTTATGTTTGTGGGCGATTTTTATGATCAGATTCATAGTTACGTTTTATTAATTTTTTTTTGTTTATATTATTTGTTTTGAAATGTATTATATAAATACAGGCCCGCAATTGAATTCTTGTTAGTATGAATCAGGAAACCCTTGGATGCAGAGACGTTATATTCGTTTTGCACACACACACCTGTACACACAAACACAGACTCACAAGCACACACACACGCGCGCGCACACACACACACACAGCTACACACAAGCAAACAGAATTCTGCACATACACACACACACACCTGTACACACAAACACCAGATCTTTTCCTTTTGAACGGCACATTGTGAAATTAATTTTTTGGAACTAAACACTTTCAAACTTTGAACACTGGTAGAAAGTGTCATATAAAACATCTTTTACTCTTAGAGGTGTTGAGAAAAGTTTATATTTTAAAAGTTATTTCATGTTAAAGTTGTCGTATTTCGGTAATTTCAACCAATCAATGACATGTATTCAGCTGAATAAAATTGCTGCTATTGTTTGTCAACAACTTCTGGCGGTGTATATTTTGTTTGTCACTATTATTTATGACATCGTTCGCGCGTTTGTACTAGTTTTAGCTTTAGGGTTCAGGTTTTGGAGTAATGGTTAGGGTCAGGGTTTTAGGGTTCGGATTTTAGGGTTACGGTTAGGGTTGAGATTTTAGGGCTAGAGTTACGGAAAATGTGAAAAATGAAGAAATTGGAGGGAGAGGGAGAAAAAATGTCTTTCCGAAAATAGTAGCTGAAAAACAGGAAAAAAACAAACTAAAAGCAGTAGAAATGTACGAACGATTGTGGTGGTGCCATGAAGTAAATATGCTTCAGATACACTCGTTTATTCAGAAAAACGTAACTGAGATGAAATATGTCATAAATAACAGTGACAATTATTTTTAAAATCTGCCGACCAAAGGGTAATATGTCAGAAATAACAGTGACAAACTAAATATACACCGCCAGAACGTCTTGTTGACAAACCACAGCAGTAATCGTTTTCACCTCAATAGACGTCATTGATGGGTTGAAATTACACAAATAAGACAACCTTAACACGAAAATACGCAATTTTCTCAAAAAACGTCAAGAGTAAATGATGTTTTATGTGACACATTCTACTAGTGTCCGAAATTTGAAAGTGTTCAGTTCCAAATTATTTTAAGGTAAAGATCCTATATGTGTGTTTATGTATTCATTTATGTGTGTTTTATGACCGCCATACTTCCTTGTTGGTCACAGTTTGTTTTGGCGGTAAAAATACGTGTCGTTGCCCTTAACAACAAGCTTTCTCTTGCCTAGTCTGTGTTAGTTGCTATGACAACATTACATTTGCAGACGTAGTTTTGCCGCCAATGATGATGAGAAATCTGCCTTGGATTAGTTTGTCTATAATTTTCAGACATTCCATCTTTCACAAAAGGATTTTCCTAGATTATTTAGTTGTATAATCTGTGAGGATCTCTCTAATATGTATCTATGTATGTATATTCTGCTATATGTTGTATTTGGTAGACATTAGAAGCTATACATTGTGTGAGGTATGTATAAGCTAAAACTGAAGCTGGTGTCAATTGAAACTATATTTTTTCAACGTATACCAAATATGTAGATAGTAACAATGTAAACATTTTGTATTGTACACTCGCTGGGATAAAAATATTTATACATTATACCTTCACCTATTAATGTGTCTACACACGCACACATTTGTTTACTGTATATTACGATTATACGCATTTCAGTGTTTTTCAAATATTCTGTTGCCTCTCTCTCTCTCTTTTTCTCTCTCTCTCTCTCTCTCTCTATATATATATATATATATATATATATATATATATATATATATATATATATATACATATACATGCCGGTGGTTTAACTTCAACCAGTTAAACCACCGGCAGGCATACCTACACAATTGGGCCCCCCCAACGAATTTGTTTCCTTTTAACTTTTAGATAGATGGATATTTTTTAATGAAATTTCTTTGACAAAAATGCTTCAGATGATGAAGATTCCAATTATATTGGAATTTGTTGTGAAAAGAAATTTTCAAACGTTTAGAAGTTGACTTTCTCAAAATTCACCCAAATCCTTACAGAAACTTTCAGAAAAATGTCTATTTTGTTTCTGTGAAAATTTCTACAAATCCCTTTCAAATGAAGTAGATTAGGATTATATCGGAATTTAACATGGAAAAAACTTAAAAACTTTGATGGATTCACACACACATATATACTGACACACATCATGGTTATTTTCCAAAGTTCAACTTTCATTTTGTGATGTGTATCAGTGTATATCTGCAAATCCAGCAATTTTTAAAATTTTCTTCATATTAAATTCCGATATAAGTGAAATCTTCACCATCTGAAACGGTTTTATTGAATATTTCAATAGAAAATATTTTTTTTTTCTTTTTGGAAATACAGCAAATTTCTCTCTCCACCCACCGAAAATTTTTTCTCACAATAAATTCTGATATAATTGGAATCTTTGCCATTTGAAGCATATTTTTGAAAGAAGTTACAGGGAAACAAATTCGTCGGGGGAGCACACTTGTGTAGGTATGTCTATACATGCATGCACACACGCATATATATATATGCCAACCACTCTGAGAGTGTAGTGGGTGCTTTTACAAGCCACCAGCATGAGGGCCAGTCAGGCGGTTCTGGCAATGACCACGCTGACGCTCAAAAGGTGTTTTTACGTGCTACCTTCATGGGAGCCAGTCCTGCATCACTGGCAACGACCACGCTCGAATGTTGTTTTTCACGTGCCACTGGCACATGTGCCGGTAAGGTGACGCTGGCAGCAATCATGCTTGAATGGTGCTTTTCACGCGGCTGTAATGTATATATAGGTTTTTATGCGTTTAATTGAACACGAGTGTGTATTTAATGTAATTACTAAGTGAATGTCTGTGATGTTTGTTTTTTCCCTTTCAGCAATCAAATTGATGCCGTGGCCTCCTTAGTCTCCAGGGGAACAAATGTTAATAAGAAGGACTCACGGGGCAACACACCTCTACATCTGGCTGTTGAGAAGAAATATAAGGATGTAGTCGAAGTCCTGTTAAGTAGCAAAGGAAATACCATTTTACAGGTTAGCGAATACATATATATTTGTGTATATAGATATGTATATTAGGGTATGTATATATATGTGTGTGTGTTATATGTATATGATATATACATACAGTTTAGTGCCCCAAATTTTATTTCCTCATGACTGACGATTCATATTTTTTAAATAAGAGTTGCTGCAAGACTTCCTTTTGTACACCCCACCCCCTTAAAAAACATCCTTTCTTTAATATTTTTTATTTTTTTTGCAACACAAGTCCCCCCTTTTCAGGGAATACGAATCTGGCAAAGATCGGCATTTTTAAATTACCCCCACGTCCATTTCCTTCATTCTTTACCATTTTCAGAAATTTCTTTCCCAAAATATGTGGGAAAATACGGAGATTATGATTCCGTATAAAAATTTCCAATGAATTCTTTTTTTTTTCTACATATGCGGAAAAATACGGACATTGTGATTCGGCAAGTGAAAACAAACCAAAATTGCTGACATGGCCGATGACAGTAGCACCTGATTGGCACTCGTGCCAGTGGAAAGTTAAAAGCATATCTGAGATCATTGCCAAGGCCACGAATTGGCTCCCGTGCCGGTTACATGTGAAAAGCACCATTCAAGCATGATTGCTGCCAGCGTCACCTTACCGGCACATGTGCCAGTGGCATGTGAAAAACAACATTCGAGCGTGGTCGTTGCCAGTGATGCAGGACTGGCTCCCATGAAGGTAGCACGTAAAAACACCTTTTGAGCGTCAGCGTGGTCATTGCCAGAACCGCCTGACTGGCCCTCATGCTGGTGGCTTGTAAAAGCACCCACTACACTCTCAGAGTGGTTGGCATTAGGAAGGGCATCCAGCTGTAGAAACTCTGCCAAATCAGATTGGAGCCTGGTGCAGCCTCTAGCTCACCAGTCCTCAGTCAAACCGTCCAACCCATACCAGCATGCAAAGCGGATGTTAAACGATGATGATGATAATGAGACCTATACATACATACACAAATATACACACACATAAACGCATATATACACAAAAATATATAAACAAGTGATCAGTGAAAATATAAAACACGTATGTATATATAGGTATTTATGTATATGTAAAGGACGACCGTGCGAACTCAAAAAGGAGAATTGGTGACGAATGGAAAAACAGAGGACTCCTTTTATTTATACGCGTCGCATGGTCGAATACAAAATAATATATATCAGAGGATGATATACATGATATGTTATGCGATGATAACATAGATGACCAGTAATGAAAGACCACAACCGTATTAGATGAATAACAGAGATATTTATTGTAGCGTTAAAGATGTATGTCTGTGTGAGAGTGTGAATGCGACATATAAGAACATAATCAAAGACAGGCCGTCATACAAAGAAAAGTGTGTATGTGAGTGATACATGTGTGTGAGTTATTACAGCAGATAGAAAGAGTCAGTAAATGACACGTGAGCAATTATACCAGTTCTTGGGTACACTATAGGAAAAGTTCTGTATGTGAAAGTGAGGAGGCTGAATGTGGCAGAGCTGATCACTAGTTGTGATGTCGTGGCATCGATGCCGGGCCGTGATTCTTGTTATACAGATGTTCGTCGTTTGGCAGAGCTTATCACTAGTTGTGTTTTGGCTTCGATGCCAGGGCCTTGAGGACAGACGTTTATTGCAGGCTGAAATCTCTTGTCTGTTTATTATCGTGGTGAACCTAACAGAATCGAAGAGAGAGATGTGCCGCGGAGGTTTGGTTTGGTGTATATATAAAGTCGTGTAGACGATGGTGGTGATTGAGGCTGCTTGGTAGTAATCGTGTTGGTCATGACGATGGTGCTGGTTAGTAGTCGTAGAAACGTGTTGCTGATGCGGCGACGGCGGTGGTCATCGTTGGCTGGACGAAGCTGTTGATGTGTCGCTGGCTCGCTGGCTGATTGTTGCTGCTGCTGTCGTGTGGTACACGGAACAGTCTCTAAGAGAAACTGGACCGAGACAAATTTGTTGGGTATGAGTTAAAGCTATTTATAACAAACTATCAGCTCCCGAATGCTTCAGTTTAATACTCTATCACATGACCTTATTAGGGGCCGTGATTGGTCAGTTTGCGTTCTGGCGGGAACGGTTCGAAGAAGTTGCCGATTCGAATAATGATCAGTCACGTGATGACAAGGTTAATGTTTTCCGCGACGTTCGCGTTTGTTTATATTTAAATGAGAAGAATGGCGATAGCAGTTTTGTATCTAATGGCGATAGGTAGTTTTGTATGTAATGGCGATCGAGGTGTTAGTTTCACTACATATATATAGGTATTTATGTATATATATTTGTGTGAAAGTGTGTATATATATATATATATATATATGTGCACATATATAATGTGTCTGCAGGTATAGATACGATATAAACCTCATTTATTTACTCCACTCCACCTTCATTCCACCTGTTTATTAATCTGATTCTTTCTCTTTTTCGGACATTTTTCATTTTTGCGTTGCCCCCTCCCATCCACTAGACGCCATCTTTAATATCTTTATTGTTTATCTTTTTTAGGTCACTCAGCAAAATGACCAAGGTTGGACACCTCTACATGTTGCCTCTCTTCATAGACACACAGACACTATAAAACTTCTACAACAAAATGACACTGATGTCAGGGCTGTGGACAACAAAGGTTTGACATCTCTACATCATGCCTCTTTTAGTGGACACACAGACACTATTGAACTTCTACAACAAAATGGCTCTGATGTCAGGGCTGTGGACAACAGAGGTTTGACACCTCTACATCATGCCTCTTTTAATGGACAAACAGATACTATTGAACTTCTCCTACAACAGAATGGCATCGATGCCAATAAAATGGACGAAAACGGTAACACACCTTTACACCTGGCAGTTCAAGAGTAAGTCCCCAATGGATTTGGATTATCGAAATCTGTTTCTTTAATGTTTGTTTTCTTGTTTTGAGTCCTTCATGTCATAATCCCACCATGGGTCGTCATGCTTCAACTCTCTCTCTCTTACACTGTAATGACACTAATCTAACTTCATTAATTAATCATCATAATTATTATTGTTGTTGTTACCTGACTAGATTCTTTATTTCATCTCATCCTTCGTTACCTCAACGTTTCAAGTTCAAATCCTCTCTTTTCTTTCTTTCTTTCCATGTAAAACACCTCACCCCCCTCTCTTTCAATTTTCCTCTTTCCACTGACCCTGGGCTAAATGCAGAATCATTCCCTTACAGTGTTTAGTTTGATCTGTCTATGTTCCAAGTTCAAATCCTCCCAGAGTATCTATTAACAATCTGGGGTCAAAATCTGCACCAGTAATATCCAGGGGTTCATTTAATAAATTGTCCCCCCTCTTTTCTCCTGTTGTTGTGTCTGATTACTGTTGGGCAAAATACCTTGTGGTATTTATTTACCACCCTTTATATTCTGAGTTCAAATCCTGCCAAGGTCACCTTGTCCTTCCATCTTTGCTATGCTGATTAAATACAATACCAGTCATGTACTGGGGTCTTTATAATCCACATTAACGCTTCTCTCCATCCTAAATGTCATGGCTATATTACAGTTGTTCATCGTACCATATATAGATTGCTGTGTTTACTCAGGTGTGTATATATATATATCGGTCTATAATGTAGAGAGCATATCGAATATACGAGGGGGTACCCAAAAGTAACCGGAAACGTTCTCTGTGGGGCAAAGCCATTGAAGTTTAGGCTTCTGCTGCTAGAAGCCACTTGATGTGATACTCAGGCATCAGTCTGCCAACCGGCATCTTTGGGTGTGGTCCTATTATCATGTGGTGCATCTTTGTTTTGCAGGGCTTCTCCCCTGTTCATCGATTTTTGCAATGGCTGAAATGAAGGAACAGCATGCTTCCATGAAATTCTGTTTTCTGCTGGAGAAAACAGCAGCCGAAACAGTTGTCATGCTTCAAACAACTTGGAAGGACACTGCCATGAGCAAAACACAAGTTCACGAGTGGTTTCCATGCTTTTCGAATGGTCACTTGTCGATTGAGGACGAACCTCATTCAGGGCAGCCATGGAGCTCCCAAATAAATGAAAATTCATGAACTGATTTTGGAAGACTGTCACCGAACAATTGACGAACTTGTTGATATGATTGGTGAGTCCTGGAACTCCTGTCAAGGAATCTTGAGCAAGGAATTGCAAATGAAAAGTGTTGCAGCAAAATTTATGCCTCACTTGCTCACAGAAGATCAAAAGCAGTCATGGTTGAATGCATTTGGTGAACTGAAAGAACAAGCTGGAAGTCAATCCCTATCTTTTATCAAAGGTCATCAATAGTGACAAAAGCTGGTGCTACAGAATTTGCAGGTGTGGCAGAGGCAAGGAAAAATATGATGGAGGCTTCAAAAAGCAGCACTGCTACAAATAGTGGAAAACATGTCTGGGTCGATGCATTGCTTCAAATGGAGAATACTTTGACGGTGATAATAGTGTTAATATGTAAAAGTAAGCAAAGAAAATATATTGCAAAATTCTGGGTTCTTTTGGGTCCCCACCTTATATATGTATAAATGTAGGATCCAGGGATTGAGGTGTAGGAAGGTGAGCTTCAACCAATCCATAGAAAGTGTAAGAAACAACTTTCAGGAACATAAGGGGTTTATTAGGGTGCAAGGTTGTTGATTCTTTCCTTATTGCATCTTCTCTGTATTAACATGAGCCTTGTATTGACAGCGTTAACTTCATTTAATCAAGACACCCTTGGTCTGAAGAGTAGCCTGTGATATACACCTCGTTTGGATATTTACCAGTTCCGATGTTCCACTTGCTATGAAACATATGTAGCCCAGATTTTATCTACTCCATTCCGTAACTCATATGTATGTATATATATATATATATATATATATCAAAAGATAAGCAACACGGATTTCAAAGGTGATTGCAGTACGCACGTTTCATGCTACTTCAATTTATTTAAGTAATGCGAGCATTACCTTAAATGCAATATGAAGAGCAATCTTCAGCTGCACGAAAATGCAGAAAAAGTACCGTAGAAAAGACATATTATAAATGTGGCAACATTTCAAATCCAAGTGGGAGAGAGAATACATAAAAATCCAAATGTGAGGAAGAATACATAAATCCATCTTGACATAGCCGAGTCTATCAGGCTAGTAATTGATTCTAGACAAAAGTTTTAACTGTCTCAGATTTTATTGTTTCTTATCTAGTGGTGATAGCAAAGGGACAATTACTTCTAAAGAGAGGGAAGGTGTAAGCAGTATGCATGGACAAGGCTATAAAATGTATTAGAATCTAAAGGTTTCACTGGTCATAGTAGTATCAGGTCATTTTACTACTATCAAAGTGTTGAGGAATTAATGTTGAGGAATTACAGCCCAAGGTATATGGGTCAAATAGGTTTTTTACTTTTAGTCTGAATAGAGTAACAGTATAGTGGTACAGACAACAACAATACTCTAACTAATGTTTTCACAGTAAGAGGTATGTTAATAAAATAAATAAAATGAGATGTAATTATTTTCCACAAAATTCATGAAATAATGTCAATATTGAATTCAGGGGCTCTGGATAGGGTGTAAAGTTTAAGGATATTAAGTATATAGTGATCATGAAAACTATTTTGAATTATCTTAAAAGAATTATTAGCTGAAGATAAGATAATGATACTATTTAGGAGACACATAGTTTTGTATCTAGTGACGGGAGGTAGTTTCACTACACTATTGATATTATATGAACTATGTCCTTGATCACTATTATTTCTATTGGAGTTGGGCCTATCATCAACTTCAGTTAAAACCGTAACGTCATTACTGATGCATTCTAATTGTTGGTTGAAATTATGGTTGGTAGGACTGTGTATATTGCTACTATCTTCATAATTTCTTTTGCCATTGTTATTTTCACTTCTATTTGTATAATTATTAGTAGCATCATTATTGGTATTAGCTGGATTATTATGTGTATTCATATGACCACTATTTGTAACTTCATTTATTCTAGCTGACTTGATGTTCTTTTTGTTTAACCTAGCTATGATTGTACCTACATTAGGAAGGGTAGAGTAAGAAATTCTGACTTTATGACAAGAGAAGATTTTACTATATATGTGGGAAGAAGGGGAATTTTTTTGTAAAATATTTGTGGATATTGCACAGTTGAAGGGTATATTTAACCAGATAGTTTTTATTTTTTCTCTTAAATTTATTGTGTGGGTGGGTATGGGGTGTGCTATGATTACTATTATTTCCCAGCACAATATTATTATTATGATTAGTAGTTCTTTTAGTTGTGGGATGTTTACTATTTTTATCATTTGATTCAACATTACTGTCTACTAACATAGGTTTATTACTAGTGTTAGCAAATAGTTTACTATTAAAATGAATTAAATAATGATGGTAATAATCAATATATACCTAATAGTAAAATTGAGGAATTGATAAATGATATTAGTGTAAATAATTGTAGTAATAATAATAATAGAGATATTAGAAATAATATAGGTGGGGTTGATAACCCCATTATGTGCAACTGTAGAAAAAAGTCCCATTGTCCTTTATTTGGATTTTGTTGCACCCGTAACGTAGTGTACAGATGCATCATTAGTACTATAACAGAGAATTATATTTATATAGGATGTAGTATTAACCTGAAACAGAGAATATATAACCATAAGTCTTCGTTTAGACTTAGACATAAGGCAAATAGTACGACATTGGCAAGTAAAATTTGGGAGTTAAAAGATAATGGTATTAATTTTAGCCTTAAATGGGAAATTATAAGAAAAGCTCAACCTTATAGAAATAATAGATATGGATGTGAATTGTGTTCTATGGAAATAAATGAAATTTTTAAACTTAGGAACAATCCTAATCTAATCAATAATAGATTAGACCTTAGGGTATCATGTGTGCATTGCTCTACTCGCACTTTTAAATTCTTTAAAAAATAGGGCTTTTATTTAAGTAACTAAAGTTATCAAAATATAGTACTTTACTTCTATTATGGTCATCTAGGACTATCAATTAGCACATATTTATATTGGTAATTGAACCTTTATAACATATATTCCTGATCTCTCACCTTAACATCTAATCTACTTAAATCAATCATCGGATTCCTGTATTGATTATCCTTGTTATTTCCTAACATCTTTTCTTTTTTTCAGTCCCTTTAACCTTAGTAAACACATTATTATAAACTAATATAAATCCGATAATAATTTTTATTTTTTATTCACATTATATAAATAAAGCTTACCTATGTGTCTCCTAAATAGTATCATTATCTTATCTTCAGCTAATAATTCTTTTAAGATAATTCAAAATAGTTTTCATGATCACTATATACTTAATATCCTTAAATTTTACACCCTATCCAGAGCCCCTGACTTCAATATTGACATTATTTCATGATTTTTGTGGAAAATAATTACATCTAATTTTATTTATTTTATTAACATACCTCTTATTGTGAAAACATTGGTTAGAGTATTGTTGTTGTCTGTACCACTATACTGTTACTCTATTCAGACTAAAAGTAAAAAACCTATTTGACCCATATACCTTGGGCTGTAATTCCTCAACATTAATTCCTCAACACTTTGATAGTAGTAAAATGACCTGATACTACTATGACCAGTGAAACCTTTAGATTCTAATACATTTTATAGCCTTGTCCATGCATACTGCTTACACCTTCCCTCTCTTTAGAAGTAATTGTCCCTTTGCTATCACCACTAGATAAGAAACAATAAAATCTGAGACAGTTAAAACTTTTGTCTAGAATCAATTACTAGCCTGATAGACTCGGCTATGTCAAGATGGACTTGTGTATTCTTCCTCACATTTGGATTTTATGTATTCTCTCTCCCACTTGGATTTGAAATGTTGCCACATTTATAATATGTCTTTTCTACAGTAATTTTTCTGCATTTTCGTGCAGCTGAAGATTGCTCTTCATATTGCATTTAAGGTAATGCTCGCATTACTTAAATAAATTGAAGTAGCATGAAACGTGCGTACTGCAATCACCTTTGAAATCCGTGTTGCTTATTTTTTGATTTTAATCACCTATCCTTTTGGGATGTGATATTCGGGTGCCTACGCATAAGTACCATATTCAACTTTGAATCTATATCTAAACAGTCTCTCTCTCTCTCTCTCTCTATATATATATATATATATATATATATATACACACACTCACATACACACATGTACAATGTGTATTTGTGTGCATGAAATTAAGTTATGATGACCTAATTACATTTGTTTTCATTAATCTAGATAAAGCAATTAAGAGTATGAAGACCGGGAAAGCCCCCGGCCCATCAGGAATCACTGCAGAGATGCTCAAAATATCTGGCAGTGTTGGCTATAGCCTAGTCACCCGTATTACGAACCAGGTGATACACGAAGGAGTCATACCCTATGACTGGTGTAGCAGCATCATAGTCAACTGCTACAAAGGTAAAGGGGACGCTTTAGATACAAATAATTACAGAGGCATCAAGCTGTTAGATCAGGTTATGAAAGTTACAGAGAGGGTCATAGCCCAACTAATTAGGGAGCGAATCAATTTAGATGAGATGCAGTTTGGGTTCGTGCCAGGTAAAAGCACTACTGATGCCTTATTTCTAGTGAGACAGTTGCAAGAGAAATACCTAGCCAAGGATAAACCTCTGTACCTGGCTTTCGTTGACATGGAGAAAGCCTTTGACAGGGTCCCCCGATCCCTTATCTGGTGGTCAATGAGGAAACTTGGGATAGAAGAATGGCTAGTGAGAGCTGTGCGAGCCATGTACAGAGATGCGGCCAGTAAGGTGAGGGTTGGAAATGAGTACAGCAATGAATTCCGGGTAGAGGTAGGGGTCCACCAAGGTTCCGTCCTCAGCCCCCTATTATTTACCATAGTCCTCCAGGCAATCACAGAGGAGTTCAAGACAGGTTGCCCCTGGGAGCTCCTCTATGCTGATGACCTTGCCCTAATTGCGGAGTCACTATCAGAACTAGAGGAGAAGTTTCAGGTGTGGAAGCAAGGTCTAGAATTGAAGGGCCTTAGAGTCAACCTAGCTAAAACCAAAATCCTAATAAGTTTGAAGGTAGATAAAACACAAACCCCTTCAGGTAGATGGCCCTGCTCAGTATGTAGAAAAGGAGTAGGTAGTAACTCTATAAGATATACCCGGTGCAAGCTATGGACACATAAGAGGTGCAGCAACATCAAAGGCAGGTTAACTAGCAAGTTAGTTTTTGTTTGTGGCAGATGTTCAGGTGCAATAAAGACTGCAAACAAACAGGAAACAACTTCTATCTCATTCCAGGGTGAAAAACTAGAGGTAGTCGATAGCTTCCGCTATCTGGGCGACCAAGTTAGTAGTGGGGGTGGGTGCGCTGAAAGTGTAGCTGCTAGAATAAGAATAGCCTGGGCAAAGTTTAGAGAGCTCTTACCCCTGCTGGCGACAAAGGGACTCTCACTCAGAGTAAAAGGCAGACTGTATGACGCATGCGTACGAACAACCATGCTACATGGCAGTGAAACATGGGCTGTAACTGCTGAGGACATACGTAAGCTCGCAAGGAATGAAGCCAGTATGCTCCGTTGGATGTGTAATGTCAATGTGAATACCCGTCAGAGTGTAAGTATCTTGAGAGAAAAGCTGAACATTAGAAGCATCAGTTGTGGCGTGCAAGAGAGACGATTGCGCTGGTATGGACATGTGGTGAGAATGGAGGAGGATAGCTGCGTGAAAAAGTGCCACACCCTAACAGTTGAGGGAACCCGTGGAAGAGGTAGGCCCAGGAAGACCTGGGCTGAGGTGGTGAGGCAAGACCTTCGTACATTGGGCCTCACCGAGGCGATGACTACGGACCGAGACCTTTGGAAATGGGCTGTGCGTGAGAAGACCCGGCAAGCCAAGTAAGATCGTTGCCAGTGCCCCTGGACTGGTTCTTGTGCGGGTGGCACATGAGATGCACCATTTTGAGCGTGGCCGTTGCCAGTACCGCCTGACTGGCTCCTGTAGGATTTTCGAGCGAGATCGTTGCCAGTGCCCCTGGACTGGCTTGTGCGGGTGGCACATAAAAGACACCATTTCGAGCGTGGCCGTTTTCGTGCGGGTGACACGTAAAAGCACCCACTACACTCTCTGAGTGGTTGGCGTTAGGAAGGGCATCCAGCTGTAGAAACTCTGCCAAATCAGACTGGAGCCTGGTGTTGCCATCCGGTTTCACCAGTCCTCAGTCAAATCGTCCAACCCATGCTAGCATGGAAAGCGGACGTTAAACGATGATGATGATGATGATGATGAATCTAATAATTTTTTTGTCTTTCCTCTTTGTATAACTTTCAGGCAACACTATGATGTGGTGACTTTGATGCTGTCCCAGGTTAGTTAAATACATATTATATCCTCTCTCTCTAATATTCAATATTAATATCATCAAAATACCAGTGAAATTCTGTGGATAGATTTAATCAACTGCATTGCAGCAACCTTTAAATGGCAGGTCTTGGGTCTGTGAAGAATAATTATGGTGGTGATAATGATGTTGATAGTAGTAGTGGTGGTGACAGTCCAACTGACCACCACTGCTGACAGTACTATCTTTAATGGTCAGACAAAACAAGGTTATTATGAATTGAACCCGTATATATCAGATTATATATATCAACATCAACCACTACGCTGTATGCCCACAGGTATATGATGTAGTGGTTAAGAGTGCGGGCTACTAACCCCAAGATTCCGAGTTCGATTCCAGGCAGTGACCTGAATAATAATAATAATGATGATGATGATAACTTCGAAAAATATGTTAGGAATAAGAACCCAGGTTCGAAATTTCCCCAAGACACTTGATGAAGGCTGGAGGGTAAATCAGCTGAAATATTGTGTTAACAACAAATAAAATGAGAACAAATATCCGTCAAATGTTAATAATGATCATCATCACCTTTTAAGGTCTGTCTGTCATGCTGTGTGTGTGTGTGTGTGTGTGTGTGTGTTATATGTGTATATTGTTGGTGTCGGCATTTTATCTTGTGTCCAATAATTTATTTGGCTTCTTGGCTGCTTTCTTCCCTCTGTACATATGTATAAATGTGGGTGTGTGTATATATATATATATATATACACACACACACACACACACACACAGTTATTCTTGCCAGACATATTGCAGACTGAGATTATGCAGCAGAGACAAGTTAAAGGTCCTTGTCCTCAGAAACAAAGCTAAATGAGGGCATGCTGTACTCAGTCCCTATTGCTTCGTTAATCCATTACCATCAATACATAATGAATCAACTTCCCTTGTCCTCTCTCCCTACCTAACTCCACAGATTAACTACCCTTACTGTATTTGTCTACCTAACTTATTTACCTGTATTTCTATTAACATTGCTTTGCATGAATGCCAGGATGCAGCACCTTCCACTGTTGGTGGTGACAATACCTGATTAACTCCTATTTACAGGTATCCATACTAACCCTTCTATACTAATGCCTGCACAACACCCATGTCCAGTGGTGTTAGAGAGTGTTACATGAATAATGCAAGATTAAATGCAAGGACAACTGTTAATGACATGCTGGCTGGCAAATGCTAATAACAACCTTTTCAGGTGCTGAAAGCCGCAGCCAATGTAGACACAGCACTGTCATTGTAAGCACAGCAACAACCATCTCGTCCTATGCGCCCTTCCCCCCCCCCCCACACACACAAGGAATGCCAAATGAACTGAAGGGCTACTTCTATGACACTCTTCTGCTGGCCACTTCAAAGATAAATGACTGTGACCTTATCTTCGTGACTGGTGATTTCAATGGATATGTTGGGCAGCACCCAGGTATCTTCCATGGGGTACATGGTGGGACACAGAATTGATTCCTGAAATGAGGAGGGTGCAAGACTACTGGAGTTCTGAGGTGGAAATGACCTAATGCTCGCAACACTTGATTCAGAAAGCTAGCCAATCACTTGATAACCTATAAATCTGGGGAACATGCTAGCCAGACTGACTACATTCTCACCAGGCTGCTCATAAATGCAAAGGCCTTCAGTGGAGAAGAATGTATCCCGCAACATAGGTTACTCATTGGGGAGTTCAAGCTACTGGCTTGAAGCATTCCAAGAAGTAAACCAGTTTGGAAAAGAAGAGTATGGAAGCTGAAGGATCCTTCAATTAATCAGAGATTTAGTGATGTCCTAAATGAAGTATATAATGAGAAGGAGGATTTAAAGACTTGTAACATAGAGAGTAAGTGGAAGTTCCAACAGGACAACTTGGTGAGAGCCTTGGGCCAGATTTGTGGCTGGTGCAATATCCCAGCAATGCCTAAGGTAAAGTGGTTGTGGTGGTGGTGGTGGTGGAAAAGGGTAGTTTACAAGGCCATTAGAACAAACAAATGGGCTTGGAAGGACGGGAAGGGTGGTGGCAGCAAAGAGTTATATCAGGCAGCTAGGAAGCAGGTATACTTAGCCATGAGTGAAGCAGAAAGGAATATGTTTGCCAATGTTAACTTGGAAAATAGTTTTTGTGTGTGGAAGGTGCAGAAGTACAATGTACAGAAAATAGACTCCATCAAATGCCAGTGGGGTAAGCTAGAGGCAGTTGATAACTGCTGTTATCTAGGTTACAAGTTAGTAGTAGTGGAGGTGGATGCTGCAAGAGTGTAGCTGTGAGAATAAGAACAGACTGGGTAAAGTTGAGAGAGCACCTACCTCTGTTGGTAACAAAGGGCCTCTCCTCACTGAAAGGCACACTGTATGATGCCGGTGTGTGGACAGCTATGCACCATGGCAGCAAAACATGGGCTGTGACTGCTGAGGACATGCATAGGCTTGAAAGGAATAAAGCTAGTATGCTTTGCTGGATGTGCAATGTCAGTGTGCATGTACGACAAAGGTCTAAGCGTCTTGAGAGAAAAGTTGGGCGCGAGAGGTATGATATGTAGTGTGCAAGAGAGGCAACTGTGCTGGTATGGTCCTGTGATACATATGGATGGGAACAGATGTGTAAAGAAGTGCCACACTCTAACTGTGGAAGATGTAGACTCAGGGAAACATGGGACGAGGTGGTGAAGCAGTATCTTCAAACTTTGGGCTTCATGGAGGTGGTGACATGTGACTGAGACCTCTGGCGATATGCTGTGTGTAAGAAGACTCATCAAGCTAAGTGAAATCGCAGTTGTGGCTGCGCCGGTGTTATGTAAATGACACGTGTTATAGGTGCGATCTTTGATGGTACCATGTAAATGGTACCCATGAATTATAGGCATGATCTTTGATGGTACCATGTAAATGGTACCCATGAATTATAGGCATGATCTTTGATGGTACCATGTAAATGACACCTGCGAATTATGGTCGTTGCTGGTGCCATGCATTGTAGTCATGGTCATCGAGTGTGCCATCTAAATGGCACCCGAGAACCATGGTCATTGGCAGTGCGATATAAGCAGCAAACTTCAATCACAGTTGTGGTCATTGCCAGCGTCATCTAACCCAGGCCAGCAAGATAGCAGACACTAAATGATGATGCTGATATATATATATATCAGGGGTGTGTGTACGTATGTTTGTAAGTGTATATATGTGTGTATATGTGTACATATCTACGTATATGTAAGCATATATAATTGTGTATGTATTTGTATAAACCCATATGTATGTGTTATTAGGTTCTGTATGTAAGTACATATTTCTGTACGTATGTGTGTGTATATATGTATGTATGCGTGTATGTGTGTTTATGTATGTATATGTATGTGTATATATGTGTATGTGTGTATATATATATGTGTGTGTGTGTGTGTGTACACATATATATATATATATATATATATGGATATGTGGATATATGTATATGGGTATGCGTATGTATGTATATATGAAAACACTTGAGTTCTTTTTCTTTTATATATAGATATATATGTATTTGTATGTATGTGCATGCATGTGTTTACGTATGTATACATGTATGTATATGTATATGCGTATCTGTTTATTTTATTAGGTAATAGGCGTAGATGTATAGCTATGTGTATGTGTCTATTTTTATTTATACATGTGTATATATAAATGGATATATATGTGTATATGTGGACATGCACACGTGTGTATATTTGTATATGCGTGGGTACGTATGTGCATATGTATAAATGTGGACGTATGAGTGTATATATGTGTGTGTGTGTGTGTGTATATATATATATATATATATATATATACACGTATATATATGTATACATATATATGTGTGTGTATCTATATGTATGTATGTGTGTATTTGTGTATATGTATTTATGTATGCATGTACGTTCTCACACATTTATATGTATGTGTTGTCCAACCCACTATCCGGCAGCATCCAATTCTCTAACGGTTTTTTAAAAATGAATCAAGTCATAACCTTATCCATCTATTGTTTTCATAATCAGTCATAATGTCTTAGGTTTAAGATGATTCCCATGCATTCCCTGAAGAGAAGGTTACAATTTTAATATCAAAGATCCCTATGGATCACACAGGTTGTAATCCTTTGAAACATATGTAGGAATAAAGTATGCAATTATAACATGCATTTTCTCCATTCCTTAAATTTTTAAATATACTCAAATACCCAAAATTTCAAGGAGTTTCTACCTTAAAAACAGGAACTAAACCACAGTTATTTTGTGTTCTTTGCTACATTGGTTTCTATTAACCCATTTATTCTATCCGAAGAATTTTTATTCATTAAGATAGAAGAAATACATATAATTATATATATATATATATATATATATATATATATATATATATATATATATATATATATACACACACACACACATATGTATATTTCGGATATAGACAGAAGTAGCTAGCAAAACAGAGAAATTTTTCTTGTAATTGAACCAGTGAACAGCCAGTATATATGTATATCTCTCTTTCCTTTCCCGAGCGTCCAATAACACTATCCGTATCACGTCCTCACTTTGTTGTTTTTTTGTTATTGTTTTTTGTGATTTTTTTAACTATATATATATATATTAGAAAGTCTATGAGAATTACATAATACAGTTTATATACATGTATATAAATATATATACACATCATCATCATTGTTTAATGTCCGCTTTCCATGCTGGCATGGGTTGGACAGTTTGACTGAGGACTGGCAAGCCAGAAGGCTGTACCAGACTCTAATCTGATCCGGCAAGGTTTCTACTCTTGATGCCCTTCCTAATGCCAACCACTCCGAGAGTGTAATGGGTGCTTTCTATGTGCCACATGTACATTTGCACCAATAACAAAAATCCAAGCTTCAGAATTTTTCCCCTCTACCAATTCAGGGACGATACAACCTGTAGCCAACGAATTAGTAAAGAGACTCTCTTTATTACCAAATACAGACCCCTTTTGAACACATCTACAACAAACGACATATCCACCACGGCCTTAGAATAACACAAACACACACCTAAATATTAAAAATGATACTCAAGAGATTCCCAAGAATTCATTAAGAAACAGTCCCAATCACTGCTATAATCCCTAATGAGCCACTTTTAGGTCACTTGACCATTTAACATCCTACTACTATTATATCACCTACGTTCCTTTCTTATGCTCTCTTCTCTTTCTCCTTCTTTGTCTTCTTCCTCTCCGCTACCTCCTTCCTAACTTTACCACTATTGCTGTTTAGAATAACACCTATGCAATTTTTTATAAACAATACATTCAAAAGAGATGTCTCAACAATTCAATCACTACTACCATCCAGAACAAGTCACTTCCAGGGCACTTGACCATTTAACATCCTACTACTACTATGGCTCTCCCGCATTCTTCTCCTCCCCCTCCGTCCTCTTCTTTTTACCTGTCAAGAATTCACAACGACCTCGAACCCACAAGAGTAAACAAGAGAGACAGAGACAGGCAGAAACAAGGAAAATGCCCCTTGTATTTGAATACTGTGCAAATATTCTTTTAAAAAAACTTTTCTTTTAATTTTTCCAAAATTTAATTGTTTTCTATACTTACAGTTGAAAAAGTCTCAATGACTGAAACCGGTACTGAAATGTTTTTTATAAAATTATTTTAGCATTTTCTACCTTTTTTTTTCCATATATATAAATATATATATATATATATATATATATATATATATATATTCAAATGTAAATATGTGAAGTAATTATTACTGCTATAAACAGTAATGATGAGGTGGCTAGCAAGACTTCTACCAATACAGGTATAATATACAATAATTGAAGAAGAGAAGGGTAAAAATACCGCTTGCTAAAAATCAAAGCAACAGCTTAAAAAAACCCACCAATCTTATGATAGATATTTATCGTAAGATTGGTGGTGTTTAGAAGCTGTTGCTTTGATTTGTAGCAAGCAGTATTTATACCCTTCTTTTCTTATATATATATATATATATATATATCTATATATATATAATGTATTGTATCACCGATTATTATGACGATACTGTTTACACTATAACCTTGTAGCAACAATAAAGCATATTACGGAGCAGGGTAACAACAACAATCCATGCACGAACCAACAAACTACGAAAACAACACCCTACCACTTCCTGCAATTAACACCTACCCTCTCTGGTCTCTCAGTCAGACCGTTACTATTCATAGTCGTTCAGTCAAGTCTGTTCTCGCATGGGTTGTTGTGACTCTCGCCACAACATGTAATTGACTCCAGGACTTATTCTTTGTAAGCCTAATATTTCTGTCGATCCTGTTTGCCGAACCGCTAAGTTACAGGGATGTAAACACACCAGCGTTGATTGTCAAGCGATGTTGCGGGGATAAACACAAACACACACACATATACATATACGATGGGCTTCTTTCAGTTTCTGTCTACCAAATCCACTCAAAGGCTTTGGTCAGCCCGAGACTGTAGTACAAGACAATAGCCCAAGGTTCCGTGCAGTGGGGACACTCCTGTATATATGTATATTTATATATATATGTATGTGTGTTTGTGTGTATCTCAATTCTTTAACATTCATGTATATGTGTGTGTGTATGTACAGGAATGTTAAGGACGTGGACGATAACCAACTCACCTGTTTTATGAACCCCTTATTAATATAGCAACATCATAATTCTTCTTTACCAGTTTTGATCTGCTAATTATATGTTCACTCTTGTTCTACTCCCCTGAAACGTACTATATTGAGAGATAAATATAGATTAGGCTGAAACAGTCTGTTTATGACATCTTAATAGATTTGTAGTAACGCCTTGTCTTGTGCGCATGCGTAGTCATCAATATCCAAGTTTGGCACCCTGATTCTTTCTCTTTCTTGGTCGGCCGGCCATGAGCATGGTCGTGTTAAGCTGTCTCTCCAGCATTCCAACTCTGGGGACAGCTCACAACAACATTCCGGCGTCTCAGCAACCATGCTCTCTCACAGAAGTCGTCTCAGCAACCAAGATTAAGGCTGCCTATTTTCCTCCATAAATAAATATTGTTGTGTTGATAGTTCAGAGTTCTGCGTTTCGTTGTGTTTATTCTGAATTTAATATAGAAAAGCAGGTGTACACCTAATGGTGTATAACCACTTTCCTATAGATTTATCATGTTCCTAACACATATCCATAGCAAGTTATGGAGGGACCATACAGAACGTTGACTATACTAACAAACATCAAATGTACATGATCAGGTTGATCGAGTACCCAGTAGAAGACAGCAATGACACATTGATATCCACCCTAATTTTCATGTACATTTTCAATTTCTATTTTTACTTCCACAAAGGATTCAGTGAAACTGGATATTGAGAACCATAAGAAAATGACACCATTACTGGAAGCTGTCTCCAGCGCCCACCTCGGAATAATCCATAAACTGATTACACATGGAGCAAACATACATGTTGTCAACAATGATGGCAATAATTGTTTGCACCTTGGTGTAAGGGAGAAGATGTTTCATTCTGAGGTGGAACACATTCAGATTTTAGATGAGGTAAGTTTTTAAAACTGTTTGTGAATGTGTGTGTGTGTGTGTGTGGTTGGCATTAGGAAGGGCATCCAACCGTAGAAACCATACCAAAGCTGGCAGTTGGTGCCTGAGCAGCTCTGCAGTTGCCAAGCTCCTGCCAAACCATCTAACCCATGCCAGCATAGCAAACGAATGTAAAATGATGATGAGAAGGATGTGTGTATGTGTGAGTGAGAGAAAGGGATAGAAATAGAGAAACAGGGAGACATTGTTTGCTATTTTTTTTCACTCCCATCCACTTCTCTTCTTTTAGTATTAAATAATTCAGTTTCTCCTGATAGCACTAGTTGTATTATGTAACTAACGATATTACATCTCCTTTCACCTTCAAAAGCATGGCCACTCAACTGTAAAGAAGGTAACCCATCTTGGATATTGGTCTTGTAAACACTGCCATCACAGTATGAAGGAGAGGTGACCAATGACAAAGATAGAGGGTAGAAGAGAGTTCTGTGTGACATGATAGATGAATACCTTTGTAATACTGGTTAGGGTTAGGGTGACATAGGAAATACATCCAGTACATTCTATGAAGAATGTTCACTGAAACAACTCTCTGTCACATTTCTTATACACGACAGGTATCCATGATTTCTTGTGTGATTTCTTGTGTGATTTTGGCTTGGTTTGTATGTTCTACTACATACACACACATACATATATATATATATATCATCATTTAGTGCCCGCTTTCCATGCTGGCATATCTTAGACAGTTTGACTGGAACTGGTAAACCAGAGAGTCAGTCTGATTTTGGCTTGGTTTCTACAGCTAGACCTTGTGATGAGAGTGGCTTTTACGTTAAGATGAGCACACAAAAGTGTGACGTCACAATGTAAACAAACACATGGTAATGGCTATGCCCTGTGTTGTGTCATAGAAACAGATCTGATGAGATTCCTTGGTAAGATACAGTATCTGGGAAAGTTCATAACCAAATCTCTCCAGTGAAACAGTAGTTCTACGGGAGTTATTGCTAAAGGACATCGTATGGCACTGGGAAGGAAGGCAGCAAACATGCTTCAAGAATTTGAAACAAAGAGTGACAGAGACTCTGGTACCACAGTACTTTGATATTACAAAGCAAGTAATGTTATCAGTTAATGCTGAGAAAGCAATGTAGCTGAGGACTGGAATCGGTGGACACAAAGGTTTGAACTGCATCTTACAACTAGCGGAATCGCAACCAAATCACAGAATGTGAAGTGTACTACTTTACTTGACAGAATTGTCTGTGGAATTCTTAGTGATAGCCTCAGAATGCGGTTATTGAGAGAACATGATCTTGATTTGGAAAAAACTGCACAGATGTGTAGAGCTAAAGAAATCAGTGCACAACAATTGAAAAGTTCTTAATGATGAACAGTCAATCATATCTAAAGAAATCAATGCCATGAATGTCAGTAGGGGTCCAAGAAGAAAGTGTGAACCTCAAGGCAGAACAAAAGAATACCCTCAGTGTAGACAGTGTAGTTACAAACATTGCAGGAGATATTATTGGGGTTGATAGACACACAAAGTCCAAGTCCTGGCTGTATTTGGAACCCAAATTATCAACCTCAAATAAACTCAGTTATTCATAATCATTCTGATGACACAACTTTCTTCAAAGTTCATGAAGATATTTTCTTGAAATTTTACAAGAGAAATTCACGAACTATGTTGAATTTCAAGTTAAACAAGTTGAACTGCGTTAATTGGTAGAAAACATATTTCATTATTCTTTCCAAAAGGAAAAAGAAAAGGAAAATAAATTCATTTATGGACAGTTAAATTTAAAGAAAATATATTCATGGACTTTGAAGAAGGTTTCTTTTATCAGTATGATAATGAGTATATAACTGAGTTTATTCAAAGTTGATAATTTGGGTTCCAAATATTGCCAGGGCTTGGACTTTGTGTGTATATTGACTGGAATAATATCCCTTGCAATGATTGTAAAGAAGGGAGACGTGATGAGAATGAATTTACATTAAGATGTGCACACAAAAGTGTGATGTCACGAGTTTGTATGTATGACAATGTAAATAAACAGATAGTCATAGAGGCCCTTTGTTACCAACATAGGTAGAAGCTCTCTGAAGTTTGCCCTGCTTAATCTTATTCTAGCAGCGATGCTCTTGGCACATCCACGTCCACTGCTGACTTGATTACCTAGATAACAGTAGCTATCAACTACTTCTAGGTGTATATATGTTTGTCTGTTTGAAAGATATCAGCATCATCCATCCACTGGTCGATCTGATGGTGTTTATTGTCTATTGTTGCAGAATTTAAGCAACTCTTTGATTCCCAGATATATAAAGGTCACTACAGATGTGTGACTGTATTTCAGACAGTTGATGGTCACCTGCATATTGTTGTAATGTCTTGTTTGGTGAGAAGAAGCTACTCTAGCAGTCAACTACCCATTATTATAGGAATTGTCTATCAGACTAACAGTTTCAACAATTTCTTGACTATAATGTGTTGGTGTGTTGCCTCAAGCACGACACCAAACCTTACTTCCTTTACTTCACTTCATCAGCCAAAAATGTTTCTTTATAAATTTTGGAATCATTATTGATATGTTTGGATATGTCTGCCTGGTGTTGGTTTTGTTGCTGTGTCTGAAGAAATTACTATGTTGTTGTTATTCTCTGTTCATTGTTTGTTGTTATGGAAATCAGTTGCACTTTGTGACCAGTGAAAGGTTTCCCAATCAATATTTGGATAATCCAAATCACCAGTACAAAAATATGGGTGACTGCTTTCATAGATGCAGATCTGAAAATCTGTGAGTTTTGATGGCAGTTTTGCAGATGGTAAACAAAGTAGGAGTATATATGTTGCAGAAAATACTTCTTGTTGTGACCAATTTAAATCTCCACAAGGAAGTACAGAAAAGCTTGAGTGACCATAGACCATCACACGACCCCCATGGTAATTAGAGTGGCCTTTGTGTAACAAAACGTAGCTTGCCATTGTTTGTTGTTGTGTTATATTTATATATACAATACTCTTCCATAAGTATTTCTTTTTATTATGGCCAGTTGGCTTCATCAAGTCAGTTGTATAGATAAGGTCTTGTTGGTTTGTTGTGTTCTGTTACTTGTGATACTTGTTCCATTATATTTCCTACATTTGACATGATTTGCGTATCTATAATATATATTTGTCTAATATTCTACTCATCGTTTTATATTTCATCATTTGTAGTGCTGCACTGAGCTCCAACTGTCAATGGATAAGAGGCTCTCTGGAATAGTAGTTGTGAGTTACCTTGCCAGCCAGGGAGCTAGCTTATACCATCGTAATTATAAGAAAGCGACCCCATTGGACAGCGTAAAAAATCAACATTTGAAAGAAAAATTAGAAACATTTTTACGATCACTGTAAGTACTCACTGGCAATGACAAGATTAACCAGGACATTTTCTATTTTGTATATAATCATGTTTATTTGGTTTTAATTCTCCCGATGTATTATTCAGTCATTAGTGTCTTGACCCAAGACAACAATAATGATTTCCAAACTGGCACAAGGCCAGCAAGGTCAGGGAGGGGATAAGTCAATTACAACAGCCCCAGTTTGCAACTGGTACTTATTTTATCAATAGCAAGGTAAAGTCAACCGCAGCGGAATTTGAACTCAGAACGTAAAGACAGATAAAATGCCAGTATGCATTTTGCCCCATGTGCTAATGATTGTGCCACCTTGCAGCCTTAAGACCACACAACAATAATAACAATAAACAGAAAATACAATTGTTAGTGGATCAAACAAAAAACACTATTTTGATTATATTCACATGATTGCTTGTGTTGACAGATATACCTCACCATCCACCTCTAACTATTTTAAAGTTCTGTGACCTCCATGAAAATGTAGTACTAAATAATAAAGTGAATGAACACCTTTTGAAATTGCTATTTAGAAGTAAGAAGCATTTATCTGTCTACCAACAATTTTCTCTCTCTCTTCTCTGACTCAATCAGTCGTCATCATGTAAGCTTTCATGTGAAAATAACCTACAAACACACACTAACAGTTTGTATATCATCATCATCATCATCATCATCATCTTCATTTAACGTCCGTTGTCCATGCTGGTATGGGTTGGCATGCTGGAAGGCTGCACCAGACTCCAGTCTGATTTGGCATGGTTTTCTATGGTTGGATGACCTTCTTAACACCAACCACCCCATGAGTGTAATGGGTGCTTTTACGTGCCTCCAGCACAGGTGTCATTTGCATAACACCAGGGTGCGTTTACGTGCCACCAGCACAAGTGCCAATTTGTGTGACACTGGTATCTGCCACAACAGCGATTTTGTTCAGCTCGATGGGTTTTCTTCCCAAACACAACATAATGCCAAAGGACTTGGTTATTGCCTCCATGAGGCCCAATGCTGTAAAGTTTGGTAGAACATAGCCACATATCCTCTCCAAACAAAGCTATCAGAAAACATAACAAATTTAAGTAACACATATACCATTCCTAGTGTTTTAGGCTTCAGCAGTTTATTAGTTGTAGCAATTTCTTGCCATACATCTGTCTATATTGACTGATAAGGAAGGAGACACATTATTCACTGAGAGAATTATCTTGAACTTCCTTTGTTGAAATTTAGATATTCTTTGTAGAGATTGAATTTTGGATTGTATAAATATGGTTCTTTCTGTTCTATATACAAGCATCAGTAGGATTTCTTTCCTTCTAGAAATGTTCTTTTATGGGAATGTTATGATAATAATATAAGGTACACGGAGCGCAGGTGTACTACGCTTTACTGGAAAAGGGTAAATGATGGGATGGAATGCAACGATTAGTCAAGTACAGGAAGAAGATAACCAAAGTTGTTGTTGGCAAGATGGTGTATAATCTTGTGGTATTTCACCAAGTCAGCTGCTAGACATCAAACTTCAGTGTGCTGATACCCAGAGAAATAATACATTCAATATATGGCGACTAACAGAGAGCATTTGCCTGGTTGTAGATCAGATTGAAGGAAAGGTATATAGCATATAATAACATGCTTCAAGATTGGGGTTCCAGACTGGAAATGAAAGCTGTAAGTGTGGATGTACCATAGCCACATATAATAACTTTAAATTGATAACTTGACAAAGTAACAATGGTCTTAGCAAATGATGCTAAGACACTTTCAACCTTTTTGATGATTTTAGGAATGTAGTTTGTCCATCACAGGTCGTTGTTGACATTAATACCAAGGCCACGTTCAAATGTACATATCTACAACCCACTTGAGTTGCCAATCAAGCAATCCAATGCTGCATTGTGTCCAGATTAGATTGAAAGAAAGATATATAGCATAGAATAATATGCTTCAAGGTGGCATCTATTTAGATTAATATATACAAGAAGCAACAAGGTACCAAGAATAGATTATGAGGAGGTACGACTGGAGAGTGAGGCCTTTATTTTTGAATCTACATATTTCCAGAACAATTTTCTATCCAGGTGTTTTGTTATGCATTGTTCAACTTTAATTACTACCTGTTTTAGTCACCTGCTTGATATAGTTGGATGCTCTGTTGCACCCTCTTTTATCCTTTGTTCTATATAATCTGTATTCACATTCAGCATCTCATCAATCTGTCTTGGCTGTCTTCCATATTGCACTGATGGGGCTTCTAACACATTTATATGGTACTAATACTTTACATGTGACATCTCCAGAATTGTAAACCTGAAGCCAGTCAGGGCACAGTACAATAGGAGTTCCAGTCAGCCTTGTTCCTGTAAAAGCAATCACTTTGTAGGCAGTTGTGACTTTTCTTTCTGACCGTAAGAGATAGATTGGCAAGATTAGAGCATGGTTAGAGTTAGCTAAATGTATCTTGGTAGTGAAGCTGATAAAAATTTCAGGAGCAGTGGTAAATAGCAGATCCAAAGTGCTGTTACCCCTTATAGAAGAGGTGACTAATTGGGATCGCTTTGAATCCAGCACAAAATGAAGGAAATCATTTGCACTTTGTGACCAGTGAAAGGTTTCCCAATCAATATTTGGATAATCGAAATCACCAGTATGAAAATATGGGTAACTGCTTCCATAGATGCAAGTTTGAAGATGTCAAAATCTGTGTGTTTTGATGGCAGTTTTGCAGATGGTAAACAAATTCAAGTAGAAGTGTATATGTTGCAAATAAAAAATACTTCTTGTTATGACCAGTTTAAATCTCCACAAGGAATTACAGAAAAGCTTGAGTGACCATAGACCATCACACAACTCCCCATGGTAATCAGAGTCGTCTTTGTGTAACAAAATGTAGCTTGCCATGCTCAAAACATCATTGCAGAGTAAAGAATGTACCCAGGTTTAACTAACAAGATTGGAATTGGTACTTTTAATGTAAGAATCAAAAAGGTGGACCTTGTTACATAAACTGTTGGTATTTAAAATCGATAATTTGTTTCCAGATTGAAACCTGTCACGATTCATAGAGGAGGATGTATTGTCCTTGATATGTTTCCTGGAGCTTTTCCATGTAGTGTAGGGTCGTAATTCAAAGAAGCTACAATACACAACTTCAGGTGTATATCTGGTGCTAAACCAAGACTGGCTTGAGAAGATATTTGCTTTTCACACCTCTCCTTATCAGCAGCTAAACAGTAAGCACATGCCTCAGTAGAAAGTTTATCTAACAAGTCAGCGTTTTTTGAGAAATACATTTGAAGTGGAAAAGTTGTCAAAAAATGTTTGTAGATCAATGATTTCTTCAGATTCACCAATAACAATTTCATCATGTGTGGCAGATTCAATGGCTTTCTCAATGTCCCTTGATTTAGCTTATAACTAGGGGCAGATTTGTATGCATGGCTTTCTTATATGGTCCTTCAGTGTATGATTATGTAAGGAAGTCTACTTTTAATATCCATTACATCAAATGTCCAAAATTTCCCTGTGGATAGCCAGATTTTGTTGAAATGCAATGGTGGTAGAAGACACATGGGCCAGGCACTGAAAGGACCAAACCAGTAGTTGGATCGTTTCCCACAATCCTTCAATCATATAACTATAGTGTACCTTTTATTGGCCTGAAATCATCGTGAAGTTAGTGGTGCATAGAAATATGACGTTTACAGCATTCAACTCATCAATTTTGAAAAGATTTCTCAGGTTTTGTACATACATATCATATATAATTCTCAGGGCATTGTTCTATTTTAGCACTGTGACCTGTTTTGTTACCTAGTTCACCCATACATGAAGTTAGAGCAATTGTGTCCTGTCTGTCCATCCATAAAACTCAAAACTGTATGTCTAAGTCTAGAGCACTTCTTAATTAGACTAAATAGAAGAAAGTAATATATATATATATATATATATAAACAAAGGTTGCATATAGAAACACACTTGAGTACAAAGAGATATTTGTTGAGAAGAAATGGAATCTATTCTAGAAGTGTAGTATGGTTTGGGAATATATTTAGTTCTCTTTCTGTCAACCAGTTTTTGTGATGTATCACATTCAAGACATATATTTATTAATATCTGTGTATATATATGTATACATATATATGAGGATGGGCTGAAAAGTTCATAGGCTGACTACGATGCAATGAATGAACTTGACCAAATGTGTTTTATTTTTTGGCATAGTCTCCTCTGCGGTCCATACACTTCTTGCATCAGTATTGCAGCACTTGGATTTCCGTGGTATAGAAGCTCTCATCCTGACCCTCAAAAAAGTCCTCAACAGCAGATATGACTTCATCATTGGTCCGATACTGCTTCCCAACCAAGTGTTTTCTCATGTTGGGGAACAGAAAATGGTCAGATGGTGCCAAATCAGGAGAATATGGAGGGTGATCAACCAGTTCAAAGCCACAGTCATGCACAGCAGCCATTGCAACCACAGACTTGCGTGCAGGAGCATTGTCCCCGTGAAGCAGGACCCCCTTCATCAGTTTTCCAGGCTGTTTTCATTACCTTTCGTAGCTCCCTCAGCAAGTTGGCATATAATATTCACCATTGGTAGTATGGCCTTTCTGAAGGGGATCAATGAACACAATGCTGCTTGCATCCTAGAAGATGGAGGCCATCATCTTCCCTGCCGATGACACCACCTTGGCCTTCTTTGGTGGGGGAGAATATGGGTGTTTCTACTGCATGGACTGCTGTTTGGTCTCTGGATCAAAGTGGCGAACCCAGTATTCATCTTGGATGAGGAAAACATTCAAGAAAACCGGCCGGATTTGCTTTAAAAAATGCCAAGTTTGCCTGCGACATGACCAGCTTGGTGTGCTTTTGATCAGGCATCAAACGTTGTGGCACCCACTGAGCTGAAACCTTCAACATGCCAGGTTCGTTATGCAGAATGTTCTCAACTCATTCACAGGAGATACCTACAGCATTAGTTATCTGATTAACATTTAAATGTCTGCCACCCATTACTCTGTGGTGAACATGGTCAACGTTTTCTTGGGTGGTGGCTGTGGCAGGACGTCCAAACCTTGGGTCATCTTCAAGACTTTCCCTACCTTTCTTGAATTCAGCTGCCCACATTTACACAGTTGATAAAGCTGGAGCATCATCTCCTAATGTAGCAACTGTGTCAGCATGAATGTCCTTGGGGGCTAACCCCTTTTTCTGCAGATATCTGATAACACCACGGTGCCAAATTTTATCCATTTTCACAAAATGTCTCTAGTACCACTTTTACAAGTCCTCAATTCTGATTCCAATGTGGGTTTATCTGGAAAGAAAAAATGGAGTTAGCATCAGTAAAGGTTGAATTTAATGCATTCCAAGTTTAATTACTGTATGATAACTCCTTCTTAGTCAGCCTATGATACTTTCAGCCCAGCCTTGTTTGTCTATGTTAATGTGACACTTGTATACACATAAACCTGCTTGTATGTAATTGTTTACAGAAGAATTTACGATGTACTCTTGCTGGTCACTGTAGTGCCCCTTAATATTCTGTACTCTAAACATGTCCATAATGAAATATTTTATTATAACTGAATGTCATTGATGGGATGTGTTAATATTTTGTTCCACAGGTGTTGGTGGTGTCAAGAGAAAAAGGCTACTGTCACACTCCAGCCATGTCAACATACTGTTATTTGTCAGGATTGCTGTTCTCAAATGACATTTAAGCAATGCCCCATATGTCGACAACGCATACGCAGCAAAAGTGGATTTGGTAAGAACATTCTTTAATGATCTGTCTGTTGTCTCATTAATTTTCTGGTATGGAATAACACACTTCATATTGTGGTGGAGACCCAGATCTGCCATTATCTGGCATAAATGGGGTCTTTTCTTTTTGATAGTATATCTATCACTACATCCACTAAACATTGTCTTTATCTAATTAGAAGAGTGATCACACTTCAAAAGGATTGTGCTTTGCAACATATGACTAATGAATGATAATGTAAGATAAATGGTAATTAAACTGAAATATCACTAGATCTCCAATTTTCTATTTGTAAACCTTTTACTTTCAATTGTGAGTGATTAGAGGTGGTTAATGATTTATCAGTATCATGGAGAGCTGATAATTAAAGACAATGTTACTTCCAAGAACATGAGAGTCAGCTTTGGTAAAGTAGGAGATTCAAGGATAAAATCTCAACTGAGAGTTTAAGGACCAACTTTATAGAGTGTGACGGTTAAATCAATCAGCCTGGGTATCTGAAAAGAATGTTGTAATTGGAAAATGATGTCAGGGATAGTTTCAACCTATTTTACAAAGTTGAACTTCACAAATTCATCATGATTTATCATACTGTGAAGATATCAAACAATTACAGTAGTCTAATGTTTGATAGGAATTGTCATATTTTGTTGTGGGTATATACACAGAATCTCTCAGTATAAGAATATTGAACAATAAATTACTTTCATTCAATACTAAATCAGTATTGAACTGTGAACATGTGTTTAGATTTAAACAAAGTATTGGTGCTAGCATACGATACAGAGATAGAAACAAAACAGGAGTTCCCAGTGTGACTCAAACGCACAAATCCTTGTTGATAAATATATACAACCTTGGCCAAAATTATAGAGCATTATTGAAACTCATTTACTTAATTATTGAAACCAGTCTAATAAACATTCTAGAGTTGATCCCATCATTAATTAGTATTTGATGTGTCCTCCTTTTGCTTTTATAACTGCTTTTATGCATTTTTGCATACTTGAAACTAAGTTGGCACAAGTGGCTGGGTCAGTTTTCTGCCACTCTCCATGAATTTTGGTTTCTAATTCGCATTTTGAAGACCATTTTTGCACCCTCACTGTTCTACCTAAGGTTCACCACATGTTCAATAGGATTGGGGTCTGGAAACTAAGGAGGCCATTTCATCACCCTCATCCCTTTCTTCACACCAGCCCATTGAGACTCTGGATTTGTGGCATGCAGAAATATTTTGTTGAATGATTATGCCATCTGGGATGTTATCATTGAAGATTTTAGCTAAAGAAGGTTGATAAACTTGATCTAACATGTTGGTGTAAGTGTTGGCATTCATTCTGCCCTTACAAGTGAACAACATTCCAGGCCCTTAAGAAAACATGCAACCCCCAAACAATTACCCTTCCCAATCCAAATTTGACTGTTGGGACTGTACATCCAGGATGATAAACCTCCCCTACTCTATGGTGGATATAGACAGCTCCTGGGTTTCCAAAGATCTGAAGACAATCAAAAAAATTACTGATCATTTTTGGTATCCAATACAAAATTGGTAAAAGTGTAAGAATTTCAATTATGCCTAGTAAAATGGTGGAAATGAATGTGGAGAACATATATCAAAGTTACTTTGATCAGACCAAACAACTTTAGCCCCATCATCAGTAGTTCAATCTTCATGCTCTTTTGCCCAACACAATTGCTTCTTCATGTTCCCCTCAGACAGTAACAGCATCTTTTTTGGCCTTACATCCTTCGAATCCAGCTTCTAATAACCTTCCTCTTCTTCTCATTGTGTGAATTGATATATCTTTGTTTGTTGCCACCCAAAACTCAGCAGCTACGTCAAAAGAGGTGTTTTTCCTATCCACCAGTGATGTCCTCTTCAGCAACCTGTCTTCCCTTGTGGTTGTACATGTTTTGCAACCTCGTCCTTTACAATTTATGAAAGAATTTCTCTCATTGTACCTTTTGATGGAAATCTTTTCTTGAGCATTTCAATTTTCTTGCAATTTCAACTTGAGAGAATCCTTCACTTGATAATGCAATGATTTGAGACCTTTGAGCTCCAGGAATCTATTTCTTTGGAGACATTTTTAACAAATATTAACGACTGATAAGTTATCAATAAGATATTCAATGAAAAAATAGGAAATAACATTAGTGTCACAAAATGAATGGCTGAAAATTGACCCAGCCATTTTCACCAACACTAATTAGATGTAATTTATAAAACATTGTAGAGGCATTTTCAATTAGTTGATCTCAATTATCATTAGTGACAAATGTGGTGGAGTGGGGGAGTGAGTAGTGTTACACATATTCCTTGTAATGTTGTTTTTGTATTAATTGCAACATCAGAAAGACAGTTTGTGTCAGTCAAACCCTTGTACAGAGGTGTAAATTGTGTATCCTCAAATTTGTTTGTAACTGGGTTTTCACCCCCATTGCAATGTAGCAGATTCATATAGGGGTCATTAAACGGGTGAGTAAACTTTGATTGATGTCTAGAAGAAGGTTGTGAGAGATATCCTAGATTCTTGAGAAGCAGTTCTTTTGTGCCTTTTCAGATATTTGCACTACAAATTATATGGATGAACACTTATATGTAGTTAATGAGGTTTTTATGCATGTGTAGAGTGTTTGAGGACACCTGTTATCATTTTCTGTTCCACCTGTGTAGACTTGTTGTTCCTTGTGGGGATATATACCCAGAATGTCTCTGGTTAGAATATATATTTTAGATATAAACTAAAAGCAATATAATATTAAATCTGTTTAAAGATATTGATATTCAAATTACTTTTGTTAAATTGAGTATTGAACTCTGAACATGTTTACATTTAAATAAAGTATTGGTATTAACATAAAATATACAGATAGGAATAAAATATGTGTTCCAGTGAGATTTGAACATGCAACTCCTTGTTCGTAACTATATATGATTAACACTTGTTATAATGTTTGCCATCCTTTTCGACATTTAATACTCACACTTGTTAGTTTTTTTAGATGAGATTAATGCTAAAAGAAGCATTGTTTTCTGATTCTTTCACCTTTTGATTTTACTTTTGAGTTGATTAGTTTTAATTAGAACACGAAGCCTGGTCATTGCTCCAAGGTGGTATCAGAAAGTTCACGGACTAGTTCTAAAGCGTGCCAACAGATGGCAGCCATATGGTTGCATGCTAACAGTGACTTTCAAGAGGCAGTGGGCTGGGTGACACCACTGTGTTTACTTTGCAAGTTGTGAAATTTGTGCTTTTGTGGTCATGTGTAGGCTGTAGTCTATGATTTTCTCATGGGCAAGAACAAAGAGCCAATGTGGAATTTTGGGTTAAACTTGAGAAGTCTGCTTCAGAAACATTGAGCATGCTTCAGCAAGATTATGGCAATGGCACAATGAGTTGTATACAATGTTTTGAGTGGCACGGCACTTAAAAGAGAGAAGAATGCCCCTGGAAGACCTGCCACATGCATCATCCCCAGAAATGTGGTATTGTGCATCTGGAAATTGTCCTCCAGGGTCAGACTGTCAATCGAGAGATCGGCTGCAATGTTTTGAAGTGTTTGAGGGAGGTCATTTAGCGAGAGGGACAAGATGTGTGGAGCATGAAAAATTGGATTCTTCACCAAGCTCTCCTCATTCATGAAAGTCTCACAACAAACAACATGGTACCACTTCTGCACCTGCCCCATTTGCCATCTCTTCCCCAAGATGAAAACGTAGTTCAAAGGTCACTGTTTTAACCATTATCAAGTTCCACAGCAAATTGCTAAAGGTCCTCGCTTCACAGAAAATGGCTTTCAGGACACATTTCAAAAGTGGCATGAATGCTGGGATTGGTGTATTGCTACGAAAAGTGACCATTTTAAAGGAAATGACGTTAAAATTTGAATAGAAAATTATTTTTTATTGAACATAACATTTTTGGAAACCTTTTGATAGCACTTCGGATCTGACAAGAGTAAAGGATTTATTATTAGTATTTGGCATTGGATCTGGTAACATTTTTCTTTCATGGAACTACAGTAATATCAACTGTGCTGAAACACAATTATATTCATTGTAACACAGGTCACATGTTTTATTAATTAGATTAATTAGAAGCTATATAGATATCTAGTATTGCAGTGTCAGGCAATGTGCTATTGTACTTTCTATATAATCTATTAACATGATAATTAATCTGCTGTCATTCAGAAACACTATTACAGTTGTATGTCTGAAATTTAAACTTACTTTGTCATAGCATCCTCTTGTACCCTCACCTAACATTTTCCACCTTGTTACCCTGTATGTAAATATATTGTTTTGCTTGGGTGCAGGACCACATCCCTACAAACCGGAATTATTGTTCCCCATCGTCCAGTAATATTCAGATGTTTTTGTGTTTTGGCTTCATTCCATATGAAACAGTATGAAGTGAAACATTTCTGTATATTTATATGACACTAATTCGATATATTATATAAAGTTGGTTAGTGATGTTTTAATTGGTTGGTCTCAATTATCATAAGTGGCATGGTGTGATATGGCAATGGAGAGGGTTACGTGTTCCTTTGTTGCTCTTATAGTAACAATGTCATCAAAATGATAGTTTCTGTCAGCTCTGTAGAGATTCAATGATCGTGTTTCCAAATTTGCTAGTAACTGGGTCTTTGTCCTATAGCTTCCTGTTTGACCCGTGTAGATCTAATCATCACTCACCTGGAAAGAAAGCTGTTTTATTAAAGAGGATGAATGATGTTGAAATATCTTCAAATATTTCCTAAACCAGAAGACATTCTGGTGAACTGTGAAGTCGGCAGTTAGAATTAAAGATTACCAGCAACAACCTCTAACAAAGAGAGCAGGTGTATGTTTATCCTACTCAAAGTGGCCTGTCGTGTGTCTGAGGACCAACTTGGTTTAACATTGAATTGAGCAGAAGAGGGGTAGAAAGTTGGTTAGTGGCGTCTAGAGGTGAGAGGACAATGACACGTCATAGGTCTAGCACAGATATAAGGAAAAAAAAACACAAAATTAAAGAAAAAGAGTGTCATCAAGTGATAATTAAATGAGATAATTGCAGAATTGTTAGATTATGTAGGAGATATAAATAGGGAGAAGAGATTTAAGAAGGTTAGTCTATTTTGTTGTGGCTCTAAATATTGAGCTATTAGATTGAGACACCTTAGAAAGTGTTGGCCAAAAGAATAGTGGTCACCAGTTGACCACTGATGGGCAGAATGTCTCACAATATTAAGATAAATATAATTCATAAAAATAAGGAAATTTTACTATAAAATGTAAAACTTGGAAATATTCATTTCGGAGACTGTAAAATTTGAACAGGAAACCCAGAGGACATCACAGCAAGTTGGTAAGTATAAAATAACTACCGAATTGATTTCTACAAATTTTACCTTCACCTGAGCTTTTTTAGTTTATCAGAAGGACTGAAAACAGGTTCCATTCCTAATTTCCAATTGTAAATTGATTCTATTAAAGGTATTAGAGAAATTCCATAAAATCAAGGTTAACATGGTTGGTAGAATGGATTACTTAGAAGACACAATAGATTTAATATTGTCTTTTGGAACAGAGAACTAAAATATGTTGTTTAGGTGTAAACAGTTGAGTTAAGGACAACATTTTTGGTTGTTTTACATGTTTACTAAGTTTACTGAGAGGTTGTTGTTGTTGTTGTTGTTTCGGAAGATCTCTCTCATAATTTGGCAGATTTATAATGAAATGCATTCCAAGTGTGAACACCATGTCTTTTTTCACTGATAGTAAATCTTTCATTACATTCACTAAACATTGTCCTTATCCAAGTAGAAGACGTTTTGCTCTGCTGCTGGAACAAACATTGTTTTTTTCTCTCTCTCTCTTTCTCTCTCTCTCTCTTTCTCTCTCTCCTCTCTCTCTCTCTCTCTCCTCTCTCTCTCTTTCTCTCTCTCTCTCTCTCTCTCTCTCTCTCTCTCTCTCTCTCTCTCTCTCTCTCTCTCTCTCTCTCTGTCTGTCTGTCTGTCTGAGTGATGCTGGCTGCAAGATACACTGCAATAAATATCATCCTCATCTTTCATCTGATTTCCAAAATCAAATATTTCAGCTTGGTGATTCCAGCAAGAAACAGGTATAAAGCTAAGTGAAGAAGGCAAGATCAAAGAGTGCGAAGTGGACAAGTATTGTACACAATTATGTTATAAGCAACACCTCCTACTTTGAGAGTCAAGGCAGAAAGGTGGACTGGTTGATGACTGGCACAAGGCAGAAAGAGGTTACTTACCAAAGTAAGCTGATTCAGAACTGATCGACTAGTTCAGACCAGTTTCAACCTTGAATATATAAAGCAAGATTTACATGGGTTTACTTGCTAAGAGATCAGTTATATGTCAAGGCTGGCATCCCTAAACCTCGTGGTTATATGGAACGTGCATTTTCAGTCTGGGATGCATACAAGGCAGAAAGATGAATAAAAGGAATCTGAATGTTGAATGGCTTGATCTGACTAATGCTTAGGGTCCTGTACCACTCAGTAGGGAGCTCCAGTTGTTGATGGGAGCAATGGACTTGGTTTATATACAAGGATCTGATTTAAGGATTTCAAAATGTGGTTCATGACAGAAAATTTCACAAGAGACTGGCATTGTCTTGAAATTGGAATAGTTGTTGGTTGCATAATTTCAATCATTTGGTTTTTGCTTGTTATGTTTCTTAGATCAGCAGATTGATCAGAAGAAATGGTTCAAGTGAAATCAACTAAGAAGGTATTCATGGATGACATAACAATACTAACAAGAGACTAAAAGGATATGCAAATAGACTCGATGGAGACTAAGTACTTGGTCAAGAATGGAGTTCCAAGCAAATAAGTAATGCAGTCTGTCATTTGTGAAAGGTCCGTGGAAACAAGTGAAGCTCAAAATAGCAGGAGAACCAATGCCAACAGTTAAAGACGACGGGACACTCCATTGTTGACTGAAAAGTGTTGAGGCAGTAAAATCATGGCACAAACTGAAGAGGGGCAATAAGCAATTGATAAATCAAAACTATTAGAAAAATACAGTTTGGTTTATATCCCCGTCTTGCTTATATATTCTTGAGAATGAATTCTAGTGTATCATTTCAGATATAACTCCTTTGCAATAATCTGTAGATAAACAGTTTTAACTGAAGGAGATTTTATACAAATGTAGTTTTGTTCAGGATACCTGTTATCACTTTCTGCTTCACCTGTGTAAAACTAATTGTTGCTCACCTGAAAAAAAAACAAGGCTGCTTATTAAGGAGGATGAATGACAAGGAAATACCTTCAAGTATTTCCTGAATCAGGTGATATTCTGTTGAAGTGTGATCTGGGCAGTTAAAATGAAAGATTACCAACAGTAACATTTAAAAATGAGTGCTGGGGTATGTTTATCCTACCTGAAGCAATGTGTCATGACTTTGTAGCCAGATCTTTGATGACCAATTTGGTTGACACTGGAATTTAACAGAAGATGAGAAGAATATTGGTTAGTGAAGATTAGCGGGACAATGGCATGTTATATGTCCAGCAGAGGCATAAGAAAGAAAAGACAAAACTAAGAGAAAAAGAGTGTTATAAAGTGATAACTAACTAAGATTATTGCAGAACTGTTAGATTAGTATATATGATGTCTTAAGAAAAAGACGAGATTTAGAAAGGTTAGCCTATTTTGTTGTGGTTCTAAATATTGAGCTGTTACATAGTAACAGCTTAGAAAGTGTTGACCGAAAGCATAGTGGTCACCAATTGACCATTGATGATATGATTGCCTCGCAATAATGGAATATAGATTATTAACAGAGACAACGAAATTTTAATATGAAATATAAAACTTTGAAATGCTTATTTCAGCGTGTTCCAAGTCTGAAGAGAAAGCAGTCCAGAGAGTTGCAGAATCTTTTGGTGAGTATAAAATAATTATAATTGATTTCTATAAATTTTACCTTCACCTGAGTTATATTGTTTGTGTGAATGACTGAGAACAGGTTCCATTGCTACATTTTATTCGAATGGTTACCTATAAAGTAATTCTATTCTCTACCTACAAATGCAAGAATATCCAGTAAAGGGGTTTTATCGAAATATGAAAACCTGAGACACAGGAAAAAGGACTCTCATGATAAGGAAAAAATACAAAAGATGAAATATAAATCCTGAAGCGGTTGTCTCCCCTTAAGGAGATATATTCACTTTTCTTTCATCTTATTGTTGTCTCCCTCACTTTCCTTCTCTCTTTCTCTCTCTCTCTCTCTCGTTCTCTCTATCACCCTTTCTTCAAGATAAATACTTGTTGCAAGATATAATACAATAAATGATATCGTCCTTTATCATCTGATTTTCAAGCTGCCCTGCATTGGCTGTGTCATCCGTGATCAAATCAGTTCTTATTCAGAGTTACCACCCACCCACTTTAGTTGAGGAACACATCTCACTTACACATTCCAGCTTTTCTAAGGTCGTATGCTCTTCCTAACACCATCCACTTTATAAATTGTCCTGGGTGCAATTTTTTGTGCCTAAAGTAATAGAAAGTTTGTAACGTCTACAAGAATATTAAACGCTCTCCTTTAATTTATACAAAGAAATATCAGATGCTTTGGAAGAACCCTTAAGAACCCTTACAGGTTACTAGGAGGCTGTTTGCAGATGCTGAGGGTGGCAGGTAGAAATGTACTGAAAATGAACTGAACAAGCATATAGATAATACCTACAATGACCCTAAAGCGGGATCAACTGTTCCCACTTGTGGATGGTTTGAAACACCCACCAAAAAACCGAAGGATCAAATATTTCAGGGGGTGATGGTGTGCCATACAATGTGTACAAGTATTGTACTCAATTATGGTATAAGCTTTTCCTCCTACGTTGAGAGCTGGAGTATAAAGGTGGCCTGGTTAATGACTGGTGCAAGGTAGAATGAGTTTACTGACCAAACAAAGCTGATCCGGGACCGATCATCCAGTTCGATCGACATTCTTTTATCTAGAATGTAAATGGCAAGATTCACATGGGTATACTTGCTAAGAGATCAGATATATATATCTACAAAATAATGGCTGAGAGAAAGTGTCCAGAAGGCTGGCATTTCTGGAACCCTTATAAGTAGAACATGGATTTTCAGTCTGGGATGATACAAAGAAGATACAAAGGAAAATTAAAAGGGATTTGAATGTCTTATGGCTTGAGCTGGTTGAAGCTTTTGGCCTTCTGCGATGCAGTTGATGTCTCTAATCAATTGTTGATGGATGCAATGAATCTGATGAGGAGCTGCTAAAACAATTTCAATATGAAGTTTGCGACAAAATATTTCACAAAAGACTGCCATCGTCTTGAAATCGGAATTGCTGTAGATTGCACAATAAAAGTCATTTGGTTTGTGCCTGTTATGGAGATGTTCCTTTGATCAGCAGATTGATCAGAAGAGATGGACGATTCAGGTGAAATCACCTAAGAAGGTATCCATGGATGACATAACAATACCATGTAATAGATTTGGCCCAGATATAAGAAATGAAAGACAAAACTAAGGAAAAACAGTTTCATCAAGTGATAATTAAATGAGATAATTGCTACATTATTTGATGGTGAATGTAGGATTTCTTAATCGAGAGAAATTTAGGAAGGTTAGTCTATTTAGTTGTGGACCTAAGTGTTGAGCTATTCCATGGGACCAGGAAAGAAAGTATAAAAATAATGACCAAAACCATAGTGTTCACCAGCTGACCATTGATGATAGGAATGTCTTACAGTAATAAAATAAAGACCATTTAACAGAGACAGAGGCATTATACTATGAAGTGTAAAATTTGGAAATATTTATTTCAGAGTCCCTAAACCTGGGTGAGGAGCATCTTCATAATGTAGCAAAGAACTTAGGGAGTAAATGGCAGCAAGTTGGTGAGTATAAAATACTTAATTGATTTCTATACATTTTGCCATCACTTGAGATTTTTGTTTGTTAGAATGACAGAGAACAGGTTCCATTCCTAATTTCCTATTGAATGGTTAGCAAAAGATATTACTGAAATTTCACCGAGGCTGGTAAAATAGATAAATTAGAAGATACACAAGAGTTAATATTGTCGTTTGGAACAGGTAACTAAATTATATGTATGTATGTATGTATGTGAGTTTTTAATACATTTTCCCACATTCAATGCAATATTGCACTTTACGACTGCACATCAAACACTCTGCACTTCATCTGGAAACAGAATCACTTAAATGCAAATAGACACAACAGCTCTCTCTTTATCTCTCTCTCCCTCTCTCTCTCTCTCTCTCTCTCTCTCTCTCTCTCTCTCTCATAGTTTGCAGGTCAGCTTCTATGCTTTCAGTATAGTCTCCACCACTTCTAATTATATCTGTTATGTAACAGAAACCAGCAATTATCCAGTAATACAGACATATACTCTTTTACTTGTTTCTGTGGCCATGCTGGAGCACCGCCTTTAGCCGAGAAGATCGACCCCAGGACTTATTCTTTGTAAGCCTAGTACTTACTCTATCGGTCTCTTTTGCCGAACCGCTAAGTTACGGGGACGTAAACACACCAGCATCAGTTGTCAAGCGATGTTGGGGGGACAAACACAGACAAACAAACACATACACACATACATATATATATATATATACATATATATATACATATATACGACGGGCTTCTTTCAGTTTCCGTCTACCAAATCCGCTCACAAGGCTTTGGTCGGCCCGAGGCTTATAGTAGAAGACACTTGCCCAAGATGCCACGCAGTGGGACTGAACCCAGAACCATGTGGTCAGTAAGCAAGCTACTTACCACACAGCCACTCCTACGCCTACATATGATTAGAATGTCGTAGAAAAGAATCGCAAGACGGGTTCTTCAAGCTGAGCTAACTGACAGGAAACGTAGGGGTAGATCGAGACTAGATTGTTGGATAAAATCCATAGTTTCAATTGGTCATGTTTGAGAATGGATTCAGAAAAGCTTCTGATAGGACCCGATGAAGGAGGTCCCTAAAGACTCTAACCCTGCAACCCTCCTCTGAATACAGGGCAGAGAAAATGGATGGATGGATGGATCAATTAATGTAACTGTTGGTCTTTATAGATTCTTGAGGCTCTCATCCACAGAAACACTTCTCCTTCCTGTTGTTTACCAGAAATTTCCTCGTCTAACATTCAGTTAATTATTTTAAAAAATGTGTTTTTTCCATTTCCATCATTTATTTCAGCGTGTTTTTTTAAAAAATTTTTTTGTCAACATCTTCAGAAATAAAGATCGATGTCTTCTATTTTCCACGTTTCTTAAATAATTTCTCATCCCTCTAATCACATAATTTCTTTGTTATATTCGTAACAACCTATCACACACGTGTGTTATATTATCAGTAATGTTGTTGCAATTATTTTTTGTATTGTATCTTTTGCAGGAAGAGAATTAGGAATTAAACAAGTTGAATTGGATATTATCCGGCATGATTACCCTTATGATGTTGTAGAACAGAGTTTCCAGATGTTGTATAAATGGTTACAGAGTTGTGATCCAGCGAAACGTACACTTGGAACTTTAAAGGAAGCTCTTAATAAAACGGAGTGTTTCGATGCTCTTGAACACCTATCATCAGACGTAAACTGAATTTCTGTGTGAATTGTCACTGTTGTCCAGCCCCAAGTCTACCTTTGACAAACAGAGATCTACACGCAAATGCCATCCGTCCAGGACCATCCTGTCTCTTTCCTAAAACCACATTGTCTAACGTATCCTTTAAGGTGATAAGATGTGAATTGAGTAGGATTCGGCTACTAATTTTAGCAAATTTGTCTACTACATGGAGACTCCTTTTTGTTTGAGATTAATCTTTGGAAATAAAGATAAACTTTGAAATTTCATTTGTTGTTGATGTTGTTGTAAGTCCCTGTATCTCTCGAAACTTCTCCATTGTTATTTCGGCAGTTTTAATATCTTGTGGATTTCTTAACAAAAGGAAATGTGCAAATCCATTTTGTAATGCTTGCTTAAAAGCATATTTTGTTTTCGAGTAGAACCTCCTTGTAGACACAATTGTCAGTAAATATATGGTTTCTATTTCTTGCAATCAATATTATTATATTACAAGCATTCCATATGAACTCAACGAATGCTAAAATAAGATCTGGCTCAAAATTGTGTTTCTGGTAATACTTCTATTTGCACAAAGAACACATGTATAATTTTAGGGTAAACTCCAAAAGATTTCAAAGACATGCCCCACCAAAATTTGAGGGCTAAGCCCCTTGTAGAGCATGAATGTCAATTTATACAAAATTTGGTGCTGAACATCTTTAAAACTAATCTTAGGCCAAATAGTGTGAATTAACAATGAAGGAGATGAAAAAAACAAGTTGAAATTTGAAATGGATAAAGTATGGATATATACATTCCTGCGTTACAAGTTTCCTTTCTTTGTTTAATTGCTCAAATGGTGAAATTACGAGGCAAAACTGGTCAAAAGACTGAGTTGTTTTCACCTCCAGCCATTTTCAGATGCGTCCTCTGAATATCGTTTACGCCTTGTACATTGTCAGTCTTCCTATCATGGAGAGATTAGTCCTGAAATTGAAGAAACTCAGTAGAAGTTTGTTATTATTATGCCTCTTGGTCCCATCAGGGTCCCTTGGATATTGATTGTTTTTACATTTTCACCTATGAAAAGATTCTCTCTTTCTCTTTCTCTCCCTCTTTCTAGCTGTAATGCGTCATCCTGGATTTGTTCTTTTCATTCGACTGCGGTCAGGCTGGGGCATTGTCTTAAAGAATTTTTCGTCATCAACATCATTATCATTATCGTTTAATGTTCGCCTTTCCTACAGGCATGGGTTGGACAGTTTGACAGCATTTGGCCAGCAGAAAGAGCTGCTGCCCCGGCATCATTTCTGGCTTGATACAGTTTCTACGGCTGGATACCCTTTCTAATGCCAACCACTTTACAGAGTATACCTGGGTGCATTGACATGGCACCGGTGCAGTTGCATCAGCACCTATGAGCCCACAAGATTATGTACACTCAACTTAAAAGGGATGCGGGGGAAACACACGATTTTAATTCACTTGACGAATCTTTTCAAGTATAGCAAACTGACCGGTGTCATCTCTTCTGCGAGGCTCAACATCGTCAGATCCTTTCTCACCAGTAAAGAAACAATCAGCTGTGCCCCTGGAGGAACGAAAACCACACTGACACTCAAACACTATGTTTGGAACTACGAAGGTATTTGAATGTTCTAACAAAATGTGGGCAAGTACCTTTCCAACGACAGACAAAGGTGAAATCCCATGAAAATCACCACACAGATCCTTTGGCCCCTGATTTATACAAGGAGACTAAAATGGCATCAATCCAGTCTTGAGACACTTTCTCAGTTCTCCAACAGTGACAAATTAATATATTTAAGAGTTCAAACATTTTGTCACCCCCATATTTCAAGACTTCTGCACAGATTCTATCAGACCCTGGAGACTTATTTGTTATTCAGCTTATTCACAGCTAAATAAATGTCATTTAGAGTTGGTTCTAATGCCATCTCTTCTATAACTGGAAGGTGTTCAATTTTTTCTATCGTCCTCATGTCAGCAGATGATGGTCTATTCAGAAGTGCAGGAAACTGTTCTACCCAACACTTATGAATAGAAGCAAACGTCCATTTGCTGTTCTCACTGGAGCTACTGAGGAAGATTTGGGGCCATATCATAAGAGTAGAAACGCTTGGCATCCTTTCTATCAGCTGCTTCTTGTACCCCTTTTGCTCTATCATTCCACCATTCCTGTTTAATTTTCCTTTGAGCTGTCCCCTCATGCTCAATCCTTCTCCACCTTCTACGGTCAATAGCTATGCCCTCCCATGTATCAGGAAGCCATCAGCAAGTCTTTACATCTCTTTTTTGGTTTATGTGGAGGTCGTTCTCCTTTAGCTAACTCTCCATAAAAGAGTTGTTTTGGCATCCTTGAATCCTTCATCCTGACCAGATGACCACTCCGTCTGAGCCTTTGCTTCAACACAAGAGCTTCTACACTTTCACACCGAGAGCTTTCCAATATTTCAAGATCACTGATGCGGTCCTCCCACTTAATGCCACAGATCCATCTGAGACACATCTGATGGAAACGTTCCAGTTGTTTAAGGTGGTATGGATATGTGACCCAGGTCTGGCAGGCATAAAGAAGAGAAGAGAGTACACACACCTTGTACACCTTTATCTTTGTCTTCCTCAATATGTCTCGCCGACCCCAGAGACGCCTTTCTAGCCTTCCGAAAGCATCACTTGCTTTCCTAATTCTATATGGAATTTCATTGTCCAAATTGCCATATCTATTAACAGTGCTTCCCAGGTAGACAAACTGATCAACTACACCAAGTCTTCTACCATACACATAGATATTTGGTTTAATATACTGCTTACCAGGGGCAGGTTGGTACATGACAACAATTTTCTTGAGATTGACTGTCATCCCTAAGGCAGTGCAAGCATCAGAGAATGCATTCAAAATGTGTTGCATATCAATCTCTGTGTGCACTGCTAGATCACAATCATCTGCATACAAAAGGTCTCTTATGATATTGGTAAATACCTTCGTTTTTGCAGCAAAGCGCCTGATATTAAATATGCTGCCAGAGGTTCGATAATGGATGTAAACACCATATCTGCAATTTCTGAACGCAATACAGAAAACCATCGCAAAATATATGGCAAATAGGGTCAGTGCTAGAATATCCCCCTGTTTCACTCCATTTTGTATTGAGATGGGCTCCGACATTTTACCTTTAACATTAACCCTACCCTTCATGTCTTCATCAAAAGACCTAACCACAACAAGGAACTTTTCAGGACAACCAAGTTTCTGGAGGACTTTCCACAGTGCTTTTCTATTAACTGTATCGAAGGCCTTTGTCAGATCGACAAAAACCTGATATAAATCGAGACCCTGTTCCACACACTTTTCCTGAAGCTGTCTAGCTGAGACACATCAGCAGTGCCGCGTCCCACACGAAAGCCAGATTGACTTTCTGGAAGAACACAATCTGCAACGTGTTTCAGCAGATGGTCCAGAAGTACCCTGCATAAAACCTTTCCTACGACAGAAAGCAATGATATTCCCCTGTAGTTACCACAATCATTCCTGTTGCCCTTTCCCTTATATAAGACCACCAATACTGTATCTCTCCAGTCCTCAGGTACAGATTCACTCTCTCGTATCCTGCCAAACAAAGAGTGAAGTTGCTGTAGAAGTTTCTCACCACCATGCTGCAACAACTCTGCATGAATGCCATCCAAACCCAGAGACCTCCCATTATTCATCCTTGAGACAGCTACTGCAACTTCTTCCAACATTGGTGGTTCCACAAGAGCCGCCCTCACAGGTTATTCAGGGATGAGATTGAGAACATCCTCACTAACTACAGACTGCTGATTCAAGAGTGAATCACGAAGAAGTTCTTTACCATCCCTGCTTCAAAGTGGTGTCATCAGAGAAGAAGTCAGTCCATAAACTTCTCGCAAGAGACCATATAACAGCTTTGAGTTATTGGAATCCGATGCCGCCTGTATCTCATCAGCCTTCTTACTCCACCACGTATCCCTCACCTGAGAGAGCCTCCGCCTCACACGTGATTTCACATCCTTGAGTTCCCTATGCAACACATCTCTCTCCTGTGGCTTTGCTGACAAATAGCGTGACAAAGTACGTCTTTTATCAGCCAATAAATCATCTATTATGTTCATCATTTTCTTTAAACCAATCTTGTATCAATCCCAGAACTTTCCTGCCTATATTATAAAATGACTTTTTAAGGGTCGGCCAATCCTCACCAATATCTGCAACATTCATTTCCTCTCGTAAAGTACTCTTCACACTGTTACACCTAAAACGAGTAACATTCAGTCTTTGAGGTAGGGTAATCCCTGCAGCCCAGATTTTACATTTTGTGATTAATTTCACTTTTGCGCATATCAGGCGGTGGTCAGTCCAACACTCAGCCCCACGAAGAACACCGCACATCTCGTCTGTCACGCACCCTAACAAGGATGTAATCCAGAATATGCTATTCTTTAGACGCAGGGTGCATCCATGTGGTCTTAAACTTATTCTTTTGTTGAAACATGGTATTGGTAACACACAGACGCAGCTCCTCGCACGTCTGCAGCAGAAGCATACCATTACTATTACACTTCCCCACCCTATGCTTTCCAATTACTGTCCATGTGTTAAAATCCCTCCCCACTCTAGCATTAAAGTCACCCAGTACGATGACTTTGTCTGCCCGAGGGATGTATTTTACGTGCCACCTGCACAGGAGCCAGTCCATCAGCACTGGCAACGATCTCGCTCGAATGTCTTTTCACGTGCCACCGGCACAAGTGCCAGGGAGGCGACGTTGGTAACGATCAACGGCCACGCAAAATTAAAAAAAAACAAAACAGGTTCGAAATTGATTGTTGCATAACAAAATATAATAGCAGAGTGTAAACCTGTATTATATTGAATGAAATCACAGTGACAACGTGACTGACAACTCAGGTGTGGCAGCATTAGATAACGATATGAATTTACCCCAG
>NC_142956.1:7643193-7680693 GCF_046866305.1 Octopus bimaculoides
GGGATTTCTTTCATATATGGGACGAGATTAAGGATCCGATGAGGAGTTGCTATAACAATTTCAAAATGTGTTCCATGAGAGAAAATTTCACAAAAGCCTGCCAGGTTCCGGATCTGGAATGGCTGTAGGTTGCACAATATCAGTTGATTTGTGCTCTTTCTGGTTATGCTGCTTAGATTAACACAATGCCCAGAAGAAATTGCTCAACGGAAAGATATTCATGGGTGACATGACAATACTAACAAGAGACTAAAAGGATATGCAAATAGTTCTGGTTAGTAGACTCGACGGAGTAAGTAATTGGTCAAGAATGTGGTTTCGAGCAAATAAGTAATGCAGTCTATCATTTGCGAAAGGTCAGCGGGAACAAGTGAAGTTACGAATGTCAGGTGAACTCATTCCAAAAGTTAAAGACAAACCAAAGTTAAAGACGATGGTAGGCTATCTTGTTAACTGATACATGTTGGGGCAAAGAGACCATGGCAAAGCTGAAGATGGGCTAAAAACAACTGATCATTCAAAACTACCAGAAAAATACAAGATTTCGTGTTTCCAGTTCGATTTTGTTTATATTTTCTTCAGAATAAATTGTTAGTCCTCATTTCGGATATAACCCTTTTGTAATAATGTGCACATGAACAGTTATTTTGTAGTTAAGTAGGTTTTGTACAAATGTACAGTGTTTCAGGATACCTGTTATTGCTTTCCTCACCACCTGTGGAGAACTAATCATTGCTCACCTGAAAAAAGCTGCTTATTAAGGAAGATGAATGACATTGAAATATTGTCAAATATTTTCTGAATCAGGTGATTGTCTGGTGAAGTGTGATGTGGGCAGTTAAAATTAAAGATTACCAACAGCAATCTTTAGAAAAAGAGAGTGAGGTTATGTTTATCCTACCTGAAGCGATGTGGCATGGCTTTGCGGCCAGATTCTTGATGACTAATTTGGTTGTCATGGAATTAAGTAGAAGATGAGAAGAATGTTGGTTGGTGAAGTCTAGAGGTGAGAGGACAATCGTGTCATAGATTTGGGAAAAAATATAAGAGATTAGCAGTGTTATCGAGTGATAATTAAATGAGATAAGTACAATATTGTTAGATTCTGTAGGATGTCTTAATAGTGAGAAGAGATTTAGGAAGGTCAGTCTATTTTGTTGTAGACCTATACATTAGGCTATTACACGGTCCCATGGTAGAAAGTATAAAAATGCTGACCAAAGCCATATTACTCACCAGTTGACCATTGATTATAGGAATGTCACACAATAATAAAATACAGATTATTCATAAAGATAAAAAATTTATGAAGTATAAAACTTGGAAATGTTTATTTCAGTGTGTCCAAAGTCTGAAGAGAAAGCAGTCCAGACAGTTGCAGAATCTGTTGGTGAGTATAAAATAACTATAATTAATTTCTATAAATTTTACCTTCACCTGAGTTATATTGTTTGTGTGAATGATTGAGAAGAGGTTCCATTGCTAATTTCATTCGAATGGTTACCTATAAAGTAATTCTATTCTCTACCTACAAATGCAAGAATATCCAAAAAAATGGATTTTACGGAAATAGGGAAACCTGAGACACAGGAAAAAGGTCTCACACGATAAGGAAAAAATACAAAAGATGAAATATAAACCCTGAAGCGGTTCTCTTCCCTTAAGGAAAATATTCACCCGTCTATCATCTCATTGTCATCAATCTCTCTCTCTCTCCCTCTTATTCTCTCTCTCTCTCTCTCTCTCTCTCTCTCTTATTCTCTCTCTCTCTCTCTCTCGCTCTTACTCTCTCTCTTTCTCTCTCTCTTATCCTCTCCCTTTCTCTCTCTCTTATTCTCTCCCTTACTCTCTCTCTCTCTTATTCTCTCTCTTACTCTCTCTCTCCCTCTCTTATTCTCTCCCTTACTCTCTATGCATCTACAAGCAGCGGCCCCTTGATTTTACTGATTTGAAATTTAATAAAATGTCCAGCAGTGTTGGCGTTGTTGGTAAAATGGCTAAATAAGAAAACACAATAGAATTAATATTGTCTTTGGAATGAAAGAAGTAAAACAATTTGTTGTTTAAAGGTAAACAGATGAGTTAATGACAGAGCTTGTTTGTTGTGCATTTTAATAAGTTCCCTAATTGTTGTTGTTGGTGGTCTTTTTTAACAAAATGACTAAGATGAAAATGGTTACAAGTATGAACACCCTGTCTTTTTTTCACTGATTGTAAATCTATCATTACATCCCTAAACATTGTCTTTATCCCAGTAGGAGACTTTGGTCTGCTGCTGAGACAATTGTTCTCTCTTTCTCCTCAAGATTGGGTGCAAGATACAATGCAATCGATTATATTGTCTTCATCATCGAATTGGATGGGTGGTCACTGTCCATGTCAGTTCTTCTTCAGAATTACTGTCCACCTCGATTGCTTGAGAAACACATCTCCCTGAAACATTCCACCTTTTCTATGGTGGTATGCCTTTCGTAACACCAACTACTTTATAAAGAGTCCTGGGTACATTTTAATGTGGCAAAAGCACTAGAAAAAGAGCTTCATGTCTCCAACATTGAAACTAGAATAACTGTAGATTGCCCAAAACCAGTCACTTGGATTATGCTTGTTATGGGGATCAACAGATTTATCAGAAGAAATTACTCAAGGGAAATCACTTAACAAGGCATTCATGGATGACATAACAATACTAAGAAGAGATCAAATGTATATGCAAATAGTTCTGGATGGACTAATTACTTGGTCAAGAATGCAGTTTAAGGCAAATACTTGATGCAGTCTGACATTTGTCAAAGGTCAACAGAAGCAGGTAAAGTTCAAAATATCCTTAGAAACTATGCCAAAAGTTAACAAGTAAGTTGAGGACGATGCTACAATACCACATTGTCCAGTAAGAGTAGAGGCATTGATGGTATTGCAGAAAGCGAGGATGGGTAATAAGCAATTGCCAAATCAAAACTTCTGGGCAAAAACAAGATTTGGTGCTTGAAGTTTGATCTATATCACCATCTTGATTATATATTCTTGAATATCACTTCTTTTCTACCATTTCAGATATTTTTCCTTTGCATTAATCTGTGTATAAACATTTGTGTGTCATTAAAGATGTTTTGTGTAAGTATACAGAGTTTTAGGATACCTGTTATCACTTTCTGTTTCACCTGTGTAGAACTAATGATTGCTCACCAGAAAAGAAGACTATTTCATTAAGGTGTCTTTAAATATTTCCTGAATCAGGATGAAATTCTGGTGAACTGTGAGTTGCATAATTAAAATCAAAGATTAAAAGCAGCAACGTTTGACAAAAATAACAGGTGTGTGTTGATCCTACTCCAAGTGGTGTGACATGAGTTTGTGTCAAGTTTGTTGATGACCAACTTGGTTGACATCGGAATTAAGCAAAAGAATGAGTGGAATGTTGATTAGTGAAGTCTAGCGGTGAGGGCACCATACCATGTCATAGGTTTAGCACAGATATCAGAGAAAAAAAAGATAAGAGGTGTTAACATGTGATAATTAAATGAGATGATTGCAACATTGTTAGATTGAGTGGGATGTCTTAATAGAAAAAGTAGGCTTAGGAAGGTCAGTTTATTTTGTTATGGACCTAAATATTGAGCCATTATATAGGACCACTGTAGAAAGTATAAAATTGTTGACCAAACCTATAATGGTCAGCAGTTGTCCATTGATGATAGGAATATCTTACAATAATAAAATATAAACCATTAACAGAGATAGGGAAATTGTGCTATGAAGTGTAAAATTTGGAAATATTTCAGATTCTGTAATGCTAGAGGAGAAGCATCTTCATCAGGTGTCTAAAAAGTTGGCGGGTAAATGGCAGGAACTTGGTGAGTATAAAATACCCAGTTAATTTCTATAAATTTTGCTTTAAGCTAAACTTTTGTTTGTTTGAATGACTGAGAACAGGTTCCATTCCTAATTTCCAATTAAAAGTTTAGCTATAAAGTAAAGATATCAATGAAATTTCGTAAAATGTATAAATGAAGAGACAGAGTAGAGTTAATATTGTCGTTTGTAAAAATGGACTCGAAAATATTGTCGTTTAAGAGTAAACAGATGAATTAATGACAATGTTTTTGTTTGTTTACACTTTTAGTAAGTTTACTGTTAGGTTTTTGTTGTTTGTTTAGGCAGATATCTGCCTTAATCTGGCCGAGTTAAGAGGAAATAGTTCCAGATGTGTCATAATGCTTTATCTTGGTTGAAGAGGACCACATTATCAAATGCAACCTTTTTAAACACGAGAGTTTGCATTGTGTGGGACATGCTGTAGTCTCTTTGATTGTAGTTCTTTCGACCCTGGTCAATATATAGTGCCAGTCTCTATAGAAAACAGGCTCCCATTGTTGACTGTGTCCATGGCTGGATTGAACTCAGTATTGTAAATTAATGAAACTCACGTTAAAAAAAAAATCTCAACAGAAAATTCAAACTCTACTTGATTTTGTTTCTCAATTGAAATCGTTTCACTCTCCTTTATTGGAAAGGCATGAACACCACAGTATCCCAATTCCCCTTGTCTGAAAGTTTAACAACATAAAACATCATTTATACAATGTTCCTATTATTTACAGCAATGTCTTTACCTCCCTATGATTCATAGACTGAACCATAGGAGAGATGTCTTTACCAGGACGTTGAGCTGAGTTGGGGACTAGATTTGAGCCTTTCACCCCTCACTCAAGAGGTCATAACATTATCCCCTCAGTCAGCTGATAGAAATGATTTACCCAAATTAAGAGAGGACATCATCTGTGACATTGCCAATTTGTTATCTCTCTGGGAGCCATACAAAATGTACCAGTCATATACTGGCTAAAATCACTCTACTAACAATATGATCCAATATAATCAACATCTTACATCCATTTTACTAAGTTTGTAATGGTCAGACGACTTCTCCCAGAGTTGTTGTGGTCCTTTGTCAGGTTTGATCGCTTGTTTCCTTTGACTTGAATTCCAGGCATTTCTTTATCCAAATTTCATCTTCCGTTTTCCTTCTATATCTATAACATTTATTTTTGTTTCTTGTGAACTATCACAGATTCTTTTGAGACCCAGTTTTTTTGGCTCCAAGTTTTCAACACATCAACATTTCACTTCTAGTGATGTGTGCTCACCTCATTTCCTGGCAGTTTCCACGCATCCTCCGCATTCTATGTAACATTACACTTTATAAATACACCTCATGCAATCTTTCCATCATTTGGAGACAGAATCCCTTAGTTGCCAGTAGACATAACAATTCCCTGTACATTTTTCATCTCGATTTTTCCTCTAACTACAGCACTTTTTGAATAGTGCCCCTACCCACCCACCCACTTCTAATTATGTCTCTTAGGTTAGAGAAACTATCAACTATGTCTTGTTCTTACTACGAATTATTCCTGTATATCTGCTACTTACAAAGTCCTTCCCTAACCTGCCCTCCCTGTAAACTTACTTGTAGATGCAGTGATTCTTTCAGCACCCAAGTGTTGTAGGTGTATGGTGTAGATGTTGGTGACCCTTGTCTTATGACCTACAAACTAAAACTCTTCTCATTGCTTTGTTTACTCCTGAGTTTCTCTTGTATGAGATTCTTTTGAAATTGTCGCCTTGAGCCAGTGAAGGAATTCCTTTTTGGGAGTCAGTATTCTGGTATCTTCTATAATTAATATGTGATAGGTACCTAACAGTAAGTCATTCAGGTACACAATCTCCACTTTTGAGATATTTCTGAATTTTGATCATTTTCAATTATTTACTAATCATAAGAGGGTGGAGGTGCAAAAGCCCAGTGGTTAGGGCAGTGGACTCGCGGTCTGGGAATTGCAGTTTCAATTCCCAGACCGGGCGTTGTGAGTGTTTATTGAGCAAAAACCCCTAAAGCTCCACGAGGCTCCGGCAGGGGATGGTGGCGAACCCTGCTGTACTCTTTCACCACAACTTTCTCTCACTATTACTTCCTGTTTCTGTTGTGCCTGTAATTCAAAGGGTCAGCCTTGTCACACTGTGTCACACTGAATATCCCCGAGAACTACGTTAAGGGTTACACGTGTCTGTGGAGTGCTCAGCCACTTGCACGTTAATTTCATGAGCAGGCTGTCTGGAACCCTCGACATCGTTGGAAGCGACGGAGTGCCAACAACAACAACAACATAAGAGGGACGACATCACAGATGACTATTTCAGTCATTGAATATGGAATGTTACCAAAACGACTGAAATTGAGCTTCTCCGAAGAGTCTCTGGAGTAACGTGTGTAGCTTCGAGATTTAGGTGTCTCTCCAGGTCAAGCGACTGCTTCTCTGCATTGAGAGGTCACAGCTGCTGCAATACTACCGGCATGTGATTAAAATGTTTCAGGAAAGAATCAAAAGAGGGATTCGTGAAGCTGAACCAACTGACAGGAGACCTGGGTGGGGGGTGGGGTAAACCAAGAATAAATTGTTGCATAATACACATAGTTTCATTTGGTTGTGTTTGGAAATCCTCTCAGAAATTCTAATAAAGGTTTCTTTAGATAGGATCGTATGAAGGAGGTGCTTGAGGACTCTGCCCCTATAACCTTCCTATGAAGAGAGGGCAAAGAAAATGAATGGATAGATGAAATGGTTTAACTATTGCTAGTCTTTGTTGATTCTTTAGGCTCCCATACACTGCTACCCACACAAACACTTCTCCTGCCAGTTGTTCACCAGACATTTTCTCATGTGTAATTTTCAATTAATTTTTAAAAAATTTCTTCTCCATCTCCAGCCTTTATTTCAACTTGTTTGTTATTTTTGTCAACATCTTTAGAAATAGATAACAATGTCTTCTAATTTCCCTGTTTCTTAAGTATTTCTCACATTTATATTCACATAATTTCTTTGACTTAATTAATACAGCCTACAGTACACAAGTTTTATATTATCGTTAATGCTGTTGCAATTATTTCTTATTTCTTTTGCTGGAAGGGAATTCGGAATTTCACAAAATGACCTGGACATCATCAAGCATGACTATCCTTTTAGCATTATGGAACAAGGCTTCCAGATGCTGCTAAAATGGTTTCAAAGTTCTGATCCAGCGAAACGTACACTTCGGATATTAAAAGAAGCCCTTAAAAAAAGTGAATGTTTTACTGCGCTTGAATGTTTATCATCAGACTTCAATTGAATTTCTGCGTAAATTGTTGCTGTTGTTTAGCCCCAAGTCTACCTTCACCACCCACAGACCTATGATCAAATGCCTTCCATCCAGGACCATCATGTTTTCCTTGTCTAATGTGTCATAAGATATGAATGGAGTAGGATTCGGCTACTAATTCTAGCAGATCTATTTACCACATGGAGACCCCTTTATTGGTTTAGCTTCCTTTTTGTGGGAGATTAACTTTTGAAATAAAGATAAGCTTTGAAATTTCATTTGTTGTTGGTGTTGTTGTTGTTGTAAGTCCTGGCATCTCCCTAAACACTTCCATTGTTATATAGTTTAAATATCCTGTGGAATTTTTCAAAAAATGAAAGTTGTAATTCCATTTTGTGAAACTTACTTAAAATGCATATTTTGCTTTCAAGTAGAACCTCCTTGTAGACACATTTGTCAGTAAATATACAGTTTCTATTTCTGCCACGTGACAACTTGCTGGGGCAGCCTGCTGGAGCCTAGCAGCAGGTATAAAAAAGGGGAATTTGACAAGACAATCAGTCGGACGCTGACACTCGTTGATGCTGCATCGAAGAGGCCAGGGAATAGAAGAAAGAAGACATGCACCCAACGCCAGAGCTGAAGACACCTCCGAAAGGGGTGGCCCCGCCATGTCAAAACGGTAGAGGAGTAGGGGCCGAAACCGGACGTGGTTCCTCCTGATGATGTCTTGAGCTAACTGGATCCTATAAAGGAGCTTTTGTGGTAGCAGACCACGAAACATGGTTGAAATTCCTTCCTTCTATTAGGCTTCATCCAAAATCTAGAAAAGGAAACTTACAGCTGACCTCGTGATAAGAATTGTGTTGGGAGATATATCCAATTTGTTTAAATGTTTGTCCCTGTGCCTTGTTGCATGTCAAGGCAAAGAGCGGTTCCACAGGAAATTGTTTGTATGGTAACTGTGAATGAGGACTCCATTCATTGAGACCCATTCGGAATCCCTGAGATTACCTGCATTGATCCTGCAAAAGAACCACAAGAAACCCCACTAGCAATAAGATCGTGGAAGCATTTCAAGGGCCATTTTTAGCATCTAAATTCTTCAAAAGCCTAATGCAGCCTCTTGTCTTTAGCGTGAGAATATGTGATGGAAGCCCTGATGGTATGAATTTGTTGATGAATTTGATGAGGTACAGAGCTTCGTTATCAATTGTATCTGAGCTTCTGTATCTCTTTACCTCACCAGGGATCCTGGTCAACATGAATTCATTCACAAATTGTGATATTTCATTTGTTGGAGTCATAATGGGTCTCTTTGCGAGCCACATGGGGGTCTGTGAAGTCATTTGCAAGACAACATCACATAGACTTGAAAGTCCAAAGTTGTAAAGTAGGTTGATTTTGAATGAACCTAGACTTTGTCCGACAGAAAGGTCATCATTTCCTGCATCAAGATGGTGATTAACAGACTCTTTTCCATCAGAATGACCTTTTGTAAGAAGTCTTAGATTGGTTCCTATCTTCACTATTTCTACTCACTCCTCAAGAAAAGATCTGTTTCGTGTTGCATCAACAAATTATGATCTTCCAAGATGACATAACTGCAAGAATTTCTTTTCTACCACCAGACAGTGATATAGTAAATCCACAAAAAAGGTTTGTTACAGTCTCACACATCATGCAATCTCCTTTCAAGGAACTCACAGATATGCTTATGCCCCATCCTGATCCCATCGATAACTAAGAGACCAGATTGTGGCACAAATTCTCTTGTGGCGTCTCTCATTGTGAATCTTAATGTTGATTTTGTAGTCTCTCTGAGAGAAATCTTGGACATAGAATGAAGAACTCTCTCTTTCAGAAGCAAAGTGGTTGCAATTCCAGACATGGCAGTAGCAACTATCAAGTATGATGTTGATCACATATGTTTCTCCCTGTGCCACCATTTGCATTTAAGAACAGAATTCTTTCTTCTTTACTATATATGGACCTGATAGCTTTATCAAACTCCAGTCGTTGCTCGATGTTCAAAGTTGGCAGAAGTTTATTTATGCTTTTTTTACCTTAAAAATGGTTCCTTTTCTTAGCCCACTTGGAACATTCGCTACTTCAACAATACTTGTATCTGGTCAAAGAATACCATTGTGGCTGTAGATATCGAAGCTGTCAAGTTCAAGCTTCTTTTGGATATTTCTGAGAACAATGTTCAATTTCCGTTTAGAGATGATTTCTTCATTGTTCTGGTACGTATGAACGATCGAACGAAAGAACGTACCTTATGTCCGTACGTACGAAGGAAGGAAGGAAGGAACGATAGAACGAACATACGAACGAACGAATTTACGTACGTATGTAGGAACGCCCGAACGAACTGGCGTACGTACGTACTAACGAACGAACTTATGTACGTCCGTACGTCTGGACGCAGGAACAAGCGTACGTACGTACGAACGAAAGATCGAACGAACAAACGAGCGAAAGTCCGTACGTACGTACGAACGAACGAAAGTCCGAACGTACGTAAGAACGAACGAACGATCGAGCGTACAAAAGAATAAAGGAACGAAAGAACGTACGTACAAACGAACGAACGTAAGTACGTACGAATGAACGAACGAACGAAAGAACGTACGTACGTAAGTAAGAACGAACGAACCATCGAACGAACGAAAGGACGAATGAACGAACGAAAGAACGAACGAACGTACGTACTATGTACGTAGACACGAAATATCGAATGAACGTACGTACGTCCGAACGAACGAACGATCGAACAAACGAACGAATGAACGAACTTACGAACGAACGAACGAATGAACGAACAAACAAATGAACGTTTGTACGTACGTACGTCTAGACGCATGAAAGAACGTACGTACGTACGAACGAAATAAGGAAAGAAATAACGAACGAACGAAGGTTCGTAGGTAAGAACGATCAAACGAACGAACGAACGAACGAGTGAAACGAACGACCGAACGAACGAACAAAAGTCCGTACGTACGTAGGAACGAGCCAACAAAACAACGAAAGAACGAATGTACATACGTACGTCCGAACGAACGAACGATCGAACAAACGAACGAATGACGAACTAATGAACGAACGTACGTAAGTACGAACTTACGAACGTATGGACGATCGAACAAACGAACACACGTACGTACGTACGAACGAACAAAAGAACGAACGAACGGACGAACGAACGTAAGTACATACGAACGAAGGAACGAAAGAACAAACGTACTACGTACGAAGGAAGGAATGAACGAAGGAACGAACGAATGAACGAACGAACGAAACAACGAACGAACGAAAGAACGAAAGAACGAATGTACAAACAAACGAACGAACGAACGAACGAACTAACAAACGAACGAACAAGATGAACGAACGAAAGAACGAACGAATGAACGAATGATTAAACGTACGTACTTACGTACGTATGTACGAACGAACGTGCGTACGAACGTAAGTATGTACGTACGAACGAACGAACTAAAGAACGAACTAAAGAACGAACAAACGAACGAACGAAAGGACGATCGTACGTAGGAACATTGGAACGAACGATCTTTCGTACGTACGTACGAACGATAGAGCGAACGAACGAATGAAAGAACGAACTAACGAATGAACGGACGTACTTACGTATGTACGACCGAACGAACGAGAGTACAAAAGAACGAACGAACGAGCGTACAGACGAACGAGCTAACGAATGAACGAACGAACGTAAGTACGTACGTACGTAAGAACGAACGGATGAACGAACGTACGAACTTACGAACGAATGAACTATCGAACGAACGAACACACGTACTTACAAACGTACGAACGAACAAAAGAACGAATGAAAGGACGAACGAGCGTAAGTACATACGAACGAAAGAACGAAAGAACGAACGTACGAACGAAGGAACGAACGAACGAATGAAACAAGGAACAAACGAACGTACGTACGCACCTACATACTTACGTAAGAACGTACGTACGAACGATCGAACGTACCTTATGCCCGTACGTACAAACGAACGAACGAACAAACGAACGAAAGAACGAACAAACGTACGTACAATCGAACGAACGAATGTACGTACGAACGAACGAACGAATGAACGAACGGACCAACGAAACAACGAAGGAACGAACGTACGTACGTAAGAACGAACGGACGAACGAATGAACGATCGAACGAAAGAACGTACGTACAAACGAACAAACGTACGTAAGTACGTACGAAACAACGAACGAACGTACGTACGTACGAATGAACGAACGAATGAACGTACGTACATAAGTACGTATGTAATAACGAACGAACCAACGAAAGGTCGAACGTACGTACGTACGAATGAACGAAAGTACGAACAAACTTACGTACGTACGTAGACACGAAATATCAAACGAACGTACGTACGTCCGAACGAACGAATGATCGAACAAACGAACCAACGAACGAACTTACGAACGAACGAATGGACGAACAAACAAATGAACATTTGTACGTACGTACGTCTAGACGCAGGAAAGAACGTACGTACGTACGAGCAAATTAACAAATGAAAGAACGAACGAAAGTTCGTACGTAAGAACGATCGAACGAACAAACGATCGAACGAAAGAATGTACCTTATGTCCATACGTACGAACGAACGAAAGAACGAGCGAACGTACGTACGTATGTACGAACGACCGACCGAACGAACGAACGAATGTACGTACGTACGTACGTACGGACGAATGAACGAACGAACCAACGAAACAACGAACGTACATACGTACGTATGTACGTAAGAACGAAAGGACGAACGAATGAACGAACGAACGAACTTACGAACGAACGAACGAATGATCAAACAAACGACTGAATGTTTGTACGTACGTCTGGACGCACGAACGAACGTAGGTGCGTACGGACGAAATAACGAATGAAAGAACGAACGAACGAACGAGCGTTCGCGGGTAAGAAGGAAGGAACGAACGAACGAACGAACGAACGAACGAATGAACGAGCGTACAAAAGAACAAAAGAGCGAAAGAACGTACGTACAAACGAACGAACGAACGAACGACCGAACTAACGAATGAACGTACGTAAGTAAGTATAAACGAACGAAGATACGTACCTGCGTACGTACGAACGAGCGATCGAACGAACGAAAGAACGTACGTACGAATGAACGAACGAACGAACGAACGAATGATCAAACAAACGACTGAACGTTTGTACGTACGTCTGGACGCACGAACGAACGTAGGTGCGTACGGACGAAATAACGAATGAAAGAACGAACGAACGAACGAGCGTTCGCAGGTAAGAACGATCGAACGAACGAGAGTACGAACGTTCGTACGTAAGAATGATCACACGAACGAACAAGCGATAGTCCGTACGTACGTACGAACGAACGCACGATCGAACGTACGTAAGGCTGGATGAAAGAACGAACGAATGTACGTACATGAGTCATTAAGTACGAACGAACAAACAAACGTACGAACATACGAACGAACGAACTTACGTACGTACGAAGGAGCGAACGAACAAGATGAACGAACGAAAGAACGAACGAACGGACGAACGAACGTAAGTACATACGAACGAAGGAACGAAAGAACAAACGTACTACGTACGAAGAAAGGAATGAACGAAGGAACGAACGAATGAACGAACGAAACAACGAACGAACGAAAGAACGAAAGAACGAATGTACAAACAAACGAACGAACGAACGAACGAACTAACAAACGAACGAACAAGATGAACGAACGAAAGAACGAACGAATGAACGAATGATTAAACGTACGTACTTACGTACGTATGTACGAACGAACGTGCGTACGAACGTAAGTATGTACGTACGAACGAACGAACTAAAGAACGAACTAAAGAACGAACAAACGAACGAACGAAAGGACGATCGTACGTAGGAACATTGGAACGAACGATCTTTCGTACGTACGTACGAACGATAGAGCGAACGAACGAATGAAAGAACGAACTAACGAATGAACGGACGTACTTACGTATGTACGACCGAACGAACGAGAGTACAAAAGAACGAACGAACGAGCGTACAGACGAACGAGCTAACGAATGAACGAACGAACGTAAGTACGTACGTACGTAAGAACGAACGGATGAACGAACGTACGAACTTACGAACGAATGAACTATCGAACGAACGAACACACGTACTTACAAACGTACGAACGAACAAAAGAACGAATGAAAGGACGAACGAGCGTAAGTACATACGAACGAAAGAACGAAAGAACGAACGTACGAACGAAGGAACGAACGAACGAACAAACGAACGAAAGAACGAACAAACGTACGTACAATCGAACGAACGAATGTACGTACGAACGAACGAACGAATGAACGAACGGACCAACGAAACAACGAAGGAACGAACGTACGTACGTAAGAACGAACGGACGAACGAATGAACGATCGAACGAAAGAACGTACGTACAAACGAACGAACGTACGTAAGTACGTACGAAACAACGAACGAACGTACGTACGTACGAATGAACGAACGAATGAACGTACGTACATAAGTACGTATGTAATAACGAACGAACCAACGAAAGGTCGAACGTACGTACGTACGAATGAACGAAAGTACGAACAAACTTACGTACGTACGTAGACACGAAATATCGAACGAACGTACGTACGTCCGAACGAACGAATGATCGAACAAACGAACCAACGAACGAACTTACGAACGAACGAATGGACGAACAAACAAATGAACATTTGTACGTACGTACGTCTAGACGCAGGAAAGAACGTACGTACGTACGAGCAAATTAACAAATGAAAGAACGAACGAAGATTCGTACGTAAGAACGATCGAACGAACAAACGATCGAACGAAAGAATGTACCTTATGTCCATACGTACGAACGAACGAAAGAACGAGCGAACGTACGTACGTATGTACGAACGACCGACCGAACGAACGAACGTACGTACGGACGAATGAACGAACGAAAGAACGAACCAACGAAACAACGAACGTACATACGTACGTATGTACGTAAGAACGAAAGGACGAACGAATGAACGAACGTAAGTACGAACTTACGAACGTATGGACGATCGAACAAACGAACACACGTACGTACGTACGAACGAACAAACGGACAGAAGAACGTATGTACCTACGAACGAAGGAACGAAAGAACAAACGTACTACGTACGAAAGAAGGAACGAACGAACGAACGAACGAAAGAACGAACTAACGAATGAACGTACGTAAGTATAAATGAACGAAGATACGTACCTGCGTACGTGCAAACGAACGAGCGATCGAACGAACGAGCAATCGAACGAACGAAAGAACGTACGTACGTACGTACGAACGAACGTACGTACGAATGAACGTACGAACGAACGAATGAACGAACCAACCAGCCAAGGAACCAACGAACGAAAGAACGAACTACGTATGTAAGTAGACACGAAATATCGAACGAATGTACATATGTCCGAATGAACGAACGAACGAACTTACGAACGAACGAACGAATGATCAAACAAACGACTGAACGTTTGTACGTACGTCTGGACGCACGAACGAACGTAGGTGCGTACGGACGAAATAACGAATGAAAGAACGAACGAACGAACGAGCGTTCGCAGGTAAGAAGGAAGGAACGAACGAACGAAGGAACGAACGAACGAATGAACGAGCGTACAAAAGAACAAAAGAGCGAAAGAACGTACGTACAAACGAACGAACGAACGAACGACCGAACTAACGAATGAACGTACGTAAGTAAGTATAAACGAACGAAGATACGTACCTGCGTACGTACGAACGAGCGATCGAACGAACGAAAGAACGTACGTACGAATGAACGAACGAACGAACTTACGAACGAATGAACGAACAAACGAATGAACGTTTGTACGTACGTACGTCTGGACGCACAAACGAACGTAGGTGCGTACGGACGAAATAACGAATGAAAGAACGAACGAACGAGCGTTCGCAGGTAAGAACGATCGAATGAACGAAAGTACGAACGTTCGTACGTAAGAATGATCACACGAACGAACGAGCGATAGTCCGTACGTACGTACAAACGAACGTACGAACATACGAACGAACGTACGTATGTACGAACAAACGAACGTACGTATGTACGAACGAACGGAAGAACGAATGTGCGTACGAACGTAAGTATGTACGTACGAACGAATGAACGAAAGAACGAACAAACGAACGAACGAACGTACGTAGGAACATTGGAACGAACGATGGAGCGAACGAACGAACTAACGAATGAACGGACGTACTTACGTATGTACGACCGAACGAACGAAAGAACGTACGTACGTAAGTACAAACGAACGAAGATACGTACCTACGTACGTACGGACGAACGAGCGATCGAACGAACGAAAGAACGAACGAACGAAAGAACGAACGTACATACGAACGAACGAACGTACCTCCATACGTACGTACGGACGAACGAACGAGCGAACAAAAGAACGAAGATCGAACGTACTTTATGTCCATACGTACGAACGAACGAAAGAACAAACGAACAAACGAGAGTACAAAAGAACGAACGAACGAACGAACGTAAGTACGTACGTAAAAACGAACGAATGAATGTACGTACGTACGTACGACCGAACGAACGAACCAACCAATGGAACAATGAACGAACGTACCTGCGTACGTACGTACGTACGTAAGAACGAACGGATGAACGAACGTACGTAAGTACGAACGAACAAAAGAACGAATGAATAGACGAACGAACGTAAGTACATACGAACGAAGGAACGAAAGAACGAACGTACGAACGATCGAACGAAGGAACGTGCCTTATGCCCGTACGTACAAACGAACGAAAGAACGAACAAACGTACGTACGTATGTTGGAACGACCGAACGAACGAACCTGCGTACGTACGTACAAACGAATGTACGTACGTACGTACGAACGAATGAACGTACGTAAGGACGAACTTAGGAACGAATGAACGATCGAACGAACGAACTCAGATACGTACGTACCTAAGTACGAACGAACGAACGAATGAACGAACGTAAGTACTACGAACGATGAACGAACGTACGTACATGCGAATGAATGATCGTACGTACGTAAAATCGAGAGAAAGAACGAACGAAAGAAAGAAAGGACGAGCGTACGTACGTAGGAATGAACGATCGAACGAACGAACGAAAGAACAAACGAACGAACGTACGTACATACGTATGTACGTAATCAGGAAATATCGAATGAAAGTACGTACGTCCGAACGACCGAACGAATGAACGAAGAACGAACTTACGAACGAATGAACGAACAAAAGAATGGACGTTTGTACGTACGTCCGCACGCAGGAACGAACGTACGTACGTACGAACGAACAAACGAACGAACGAAAGAACGATCTAACGAACGTACGTACGTAGTATGCACGTAAGAACGAACGTTCTCAATTTTATGAAAATAATCTTAATCTGGACATTTGAAAACTTATCTCTGCAAAGTTTAATTTAAAGAAAACATTATTCAGAAACTAACAAGGAATCAGTCTGGTGTGGGGCACTAAACTACACTTATGGCTCGTATTCTTCCCTTGTGGTCTTCTCTGTTTTTCTACTTGAGGTGATTGTCTATGTAAACTTTACAATATTCTTGTGTATGAAAAACTCATAACTTGTCATTGCATAATATATTTAACGAGTGAAGCAATTAAAAGACAATAAACATGAAATATACTGTGATTACAGGATGCAATATTCAAGAAAGAATAATGTGTAGGGTTGTCAGGAACAGGAGATCTGGTATAGAGGTCCTTACATTATGGAAAGGAAATTGAAAAGAGTGGGAGGTGAATATTGGAAAGAAACAAAACAAAAGCAAATCTAAATTGTTTGGAAATATTTTAGTCATAATTTCCTTTGCATAAAACAGGAATATGAAGCAAATATAACAAACAAGAAACTACAGTTTTTCTTTCTCTCCAGTATGAATATATTTGTGTCTAGATAAGACAATATTCTGAGAGAATGATTTACCACAGATATCACAATGATACGGTCTTTCTCCTGTGTGAATACGTTTGTGTTTCTTTAAGGCATCACTTTGGGAGAATGATTTACCACAGATATCACAATGATATGGCTTCTCTCCTGTGTGAGTACGTTTGTGTCTTGCCAGGTCTCTATTCACAGAGAATGATTTACCACAAATAACACAATGATATGGTTTCTCTCCTGTGTGAATACGATTGTGTCTTGTTAACTCACTATTTTAATTCATTAAAATTGACATCATAGGATCCTGTGTGAAGCTTCCATATTTGCAAACTACACTGACACCTTCCCATTGTGTAACAGTTTGAAAAGAAAAACTACAGAATGGTGGATACTAACATTAGTCTTTCTCCAGAAATATAACTTGACATTGTTGTTTAGAACCCAATCTGTTTTGACAGGAGCACACACGTGATTGCAGACATTCCATCCATGAACATTTGTAGAAAAGAAAAAAAAAAGGTTTGCTAATCATCATCATCGTCGTTTAACGTCTGCTTTCCATGCTAGCATGGGTTGGACGATTTGACTGAGGACTGGTGAAACCAGATGGCTACACCAGGCTCCAGTCTGATTTGGCAGAGTTTCTACAGCTGAATGCCCTTCCTAATGCCAACCACTCTGAGAGTGTAGTGGGTGCTTTTACGTGTCAGGCGGTATTGGCAACAGCCACGCTCAAAATGGTGTATTTTATGTGCCACCCACACAAAAGCCAGTCCAGGGGCACTGGCAACAATCTCGCTTGAAAGTCCTTACACATGCCATGGGCACAAGTGCCAGAAAGGCGACGCTGGGCACAGGTGCCATCCCGATTTCGATTGCCTCAATAAGTCTTCGCAAGCTGAGTTTCGTGTCCAATGAAGGAGATGACGTTGGTATGGGTGCCAGTCGTCGAATTTAGTTTGATTTCGATTTCACTTGCCTCAACAGGTCTTCGCAAGCAGATAAAAATGGCTGTGCCCCAGCATGGCCACAGCTCATGAGCTGAAACTAGATGCAAAAAAAATACAAGGAATAGTTTTATTCATCAAAGTATGCACCCATATGGTCAAATGGTCAATACACTTTTGCCATTTCAGCGGTAGCTTGTCCAGCCCAGAACTGTAAAAGCCTGGCAACCTAGAGTCAATGAAGTCTTGGAATGCATCATTGGAACTAAATTTTTTTTCCTATGAAAAAGTGATCCAAATTCTGGAAGAAGTGGTAGTGAGTGGGGGCAAGATCAGGTGAGTATGGTAGATGAGGGAGAACTTCCAACTCAAACTCCTGAAGTTTCGCCTCTGTGGTCAAGCATTGTCTTGCAATAAAATAGAAGTGGATAAGGTTAAGTAATCTAGGCTGTTTTGATCAAAGTTTCTGTATCATTTGATCCATTTGGCTGCAGTATACTTTGGTTATGATTGATGAACCACGTTTAATTAAATCATAATGGATCACACATGAGCCAGACCACCAAACACATACCATCAGCTTCTTTAGATGAATTTTGCTTTTTGGACTGTGTTTTTGTCCAACCATTCTGCTGAACGTTTACAGTTGTTTTATTGGCCCCATTTCTCATCACGTTACATTTCGATTCAAAACGATTCATAAAGATTGTCAAAATATAATAATGGCACAAAAGGAGCAGCTGTCAAATTTCACCAAGTCCCTTACTACAAATTTCATACTTGACGTAACTTAGTGGCTCGGCAAAAAGGCACCGATAGAATAAGTACTAGACTACAAAAATAAGTCCTGGTGTCTATTTGTTCAAAGCCAATACTCCAGAATGGCCATGGCTAAGTGACTGAAACAAATGAAAGAGTAATTCCATGTCATCGCCTTTCTTCCTCATGAACATCCATCGCCCTTTTATCGTCTGTCTATGGATGCTGTCATCGTTTGGATCAACAAAAATGAGTGAATCGTTGACAGATATACAAGTTCCTGAGACCCAGACAGGAATTTCCCCAATTGAATATCAAACGGGTTTCATCAAATATTTGTAGATTACTTTTGGTTTCTATCGTAAAATATACTTTTTGAAGGACATTTCACTTTCAGGGGATATAGATTTTTTTATTTAGCAACAGATTTTTACAGGAATAAAAGAAAGAAAAAAACAATAAAAATATAAAAGATTAACCCCCTCCCCACCCGCTTCTTCTGGTTAATCCTTCCCCACTTCTTTCTTTCCCTTTGTTTCGTTGGTGGAGTATTTCCCTTCTTTTCTGTTGATAATTTCATATTTTATACTTTTGGTTTCACTTTCATTTCTTCCTCTAAAAATATTTTGCCAAATAAAAGTTTATATTTTATTATATGAACAAAAACAAATTGATCCCTTTACTTCCATCCTTCTAGGACGGTATCCTACATTATCCTACCCAAGAATTACAATGGGGTTCGGTGTCTTAAAAGCGGGTGGAAATCAGATTTCCATAAGTGGCCACCGCACCCGAATCATTTTCATATACGTGATGAAGATAATTCGACGTGTATAAATAATCCATTCAGTTGTATTTTTCTTTTCCCAACAAATTCCAACTGAATCCTTCTCTAAACAATCTAAAAAAGGTTCTTTCAGATAATTTTATTTTTCAGAAAGATAGGAGGAAACAAATTCCAAGTTGGTTGGGGCACAGATCGATAGTAATATTGAGAAAGAATCGATAAATTAAAATAAAGAATTGGTTTCCAAACATTTCAGTTGTTGCAAAATATTTGAGAATCTTTCTCAAACTAAAACACAAACAACAAACGACAGAGAGGGAAGAAGGTAGCTTCCATAGCTAGAAATAGCAGTCAAATCTCAAACAAAATAATAGATATCTCTCTCCTAAAGCTAGAAATAGCAGTCAAATCCCGCACAAATCATAAACATCTCCCTTTCGTAGCTAGAAATAGCAGCCAAATCTCAAACAAATCATAGAGTATGTCTTTTGTAGCTAGAAATAGCAGCCAAATCCCGAACAACTCATAGACATATCTCTTTCGTAGCTAGAAATAACAGCCAAATCCCGCACAAATCGTAGACATCTCTCTCCTAAAGCTAGAAATAGCAGCCAAATCCCACACAAATCAAGGACATCACTCTTTCATAAAACATAGAAGACACAAAGAATTTTGGCGCCAAAAAGCGAAAGTCTACAGAATTAAAAACAGAATATTTTCATTAATACTTACGGAAATGTTTCAGAAAGGATACTGTTGGGATCTATTTTAAAACGGGGGCGCCAGTTTTCATTTACGTTTTATGTAGTGTTTTTTGGTACGGAAAGACTTTCAAACTTCGTATACTTATCTATTTTATGTTATAGAACAGAAAAATATTTTTGTATTCGAATTTATTTCATGTAAAAAATTGTCTTATTTCGATAATTTCTACTAATCACTGACGTCTATTCAGTTGAAAACAGTTAGCGCTGTAACGGTGTATATCGTATTAATCCCCTAACCCTAACTAGATTGTTAACCGTAACCGTAACCCTAACCCTAACTCTAGAATCCGAACTCTAAAATTGTTACATACATAGATACGCACAGCGTAATTTATTATATAAACAATATATGCGTATAAATTACGATTAAACCGGATGAAATATGTCACAGGGAATAACATTTTTATGACCGCCAAGCAGTAACTCTATTCAGCTGAATAAACGTCAGTGATTGGTTGAAATTACAGAAATACGACAACTTTAACATGGAATAACTTGCGAATTCCTTTTTTTTGTTAAGAAGACTAAGAGTAAAAGATGTTTTATATGACACATTCTACCAGTGTCCCAAGTTTCAAAGTGTTTCATTAGTGTTTCGTTAAGAAAATACTGGAGCCCCCGTTTTAAAATAGATCCTAGTGTTGTTTATATATGTGTGTATATGGCAATTGAGAAACATATTTTAAGAATTCTAAATGGATTTATTATTATCAGCTGATTAAAAGAAATTCATTGAAAGGACATTGAACCGGAAGTCAACATCAATCAGGAATCCTTTTTCAATGCGCATGCGTATCTCCTCACTTGAAATATTTAATGCAGCGAGGACTAATTATCTCCCTTCACGTATCATTGTGGAGGCGTAATAGCCCAGTGGTTAGGGCAGCGGACTCGCAGTTTCGATTCCCAGACCGGGCGTTGTGAGTGTTTATTGAGCGAAAACACCTTTATGCCCCACGAGGCTCCGGCAGGGGATGGTGGCGAACCCTGCTGTACTCTTCCACCACAACTTCTCTCTCACTCTTACTTCCTGTTGATTTAATCAGGCGAAGGTTGGAATAGATACGTAAAGAGAGAGAGAGAGAAAGGGAGAGGGAAAGAGAGAGAGAGAAAAGAAAGAGGGAGACGAAAAGGGAGAGAGAGAGAGAGAGAGAGACGGAGCAAAATGAGACTAGAGTAAGTCCAGCAGGGGTAAAGCGAGACAAAGAATGATTGACAGGAGATGGAAAAGGAAGTGATATAAAGGTTTACGGAAAGAGGGAGTCTATGAGATAAGAGAGAAAAAGAGGCGGGGCAATATGTAATGAGGTGTCAGGGAGAGGGAGGAAAGAGATGATGAGAGAGTGAGAGTAGGAGGGGGGACAAAAAAGAGGCGGAGAGAAAGAAATAGGGAAGACATAAAGTGAATTGATTATATATGGTTACTGAGAGAGGGAGAAATCAGGGAGGCGGGGTTATGCAATAATATATGAGAGAGAGAGAGGGGAGGATGAGGTAGCTATGGCCTTTCCAGATGCGAACATCAGGGCCATTGGCCGGTATTTCTAGCATGGTTTCTGTGTCTGAAAATGTTCTTTACTCTTATATGAAAAAGAACTGAAATTTGAAGGCCATTGGCTGGGGTTTCTAGCATGGTGTATGACCGTAGCTTCTTTAACTTCATATATAAATCCTTTTGTGTCCCTCAATTGTTATTCGATATAATGAATTTCGTGTCACTTGCTTATTGTTTCTAGCATAAAGAATGACCACATATGGGATTTTTTTTCAAGTCCTTCAACTTTCTATGTAAATCAATGCACATTTGGGAGCAACTGGCTGCTATATCTAGCATGGTATGAATTCATTGGAGAATATTTTGACAGTTGTGCTACACTTTTCTATGAAAAAGAATGCAAATTTTGCTGTTATTTCTAGCATGAAGTGAGGCCACCTTTAGCACAGTGTTTCACAGATCATTCTTAAAGTGTCCTTCAATTTTATACAAAAATCAATACAAATTTTAGAACATTTGGGTGTTGTCTCTAAAATGGTGTGAGATCCCTTTCAAACAGTAATTTTGTGTGTACTTCCATTTTATATGAAAAACAATTAATCCATTCGTTGTTGGTCTGGTCTTTCGGCTGTTAATTACCGTTGGTTGATCATTCTTGGCGCCACGCTCTGTATTTGCCACCTACAGCATGCAGAAATATGGTTGACTGTCAAAACTCCTTCTATATGAAACAAAGAATCACCAATTAATAAGTCTAAATTTATTCGTACATGGAAACAAATACAACAGTTGTTGATAACAGCTTCCCTGCATTATATCTCCCTCTATATCTACATTCTTGAGATAACTTACAGCTGTGATATTTTTAATACAAATAATTTCTTACGAATTTTGAATTTATGTTTCAAAAAGTTTAATCTGACAATGTGTCTTGACACCAATTTTGTTACATTTGTGAGGAGTCATAATATTGGCTATAAACACACTCACCAGTTGTTTGTGTCTATTTCACGCTAATCAGCAGCCTTCTCAATTCTATCGTGAAATATATTTTTGGTGAATATAGTCAAATGTGAATAAGTCTCGAAAAAGGAAAAGAAATGGAATTTAGACAATCAACGACCAGTGAGTGTACCATTAAGCTTCAGAAATTACGATTTTGCCCAGATTTTTTTCAACCTCAAGCAGAATATTCAGATACGTTGTATGTAGAATATTATTGAAAATGAGGAAAGTTCATTTTCATTTTCATTTTCTTTTTTTTTTTTTTAAATTTTTGTGAACTAATTAAGAAATCTGCACATAGAGTATATACATATGTAGAACTACATTCAGAAATATACATACACACACTCAGACATATTAAACACACAACAAACTGTAGTTACTGTAGAGAAAACATTCTCTCTTTTGGTAAAAAAAAAAAACTGTGTAAAAGCATCATATCTGTCCAGTGCTGCCACCTGTTGGGTTCCAAGACATCGATGTTTCTATCTCTTGAGCCATCAAAAATGTAAAATATCAAAGGAGGACTATTCTGGACAGACGTAATCAAGGTGTGGCTGTAACTAAAATACATTCAACATTGACTGATTTGCGACAGAAGACAGAATATAAATTATCTTTTACATACCATTTTTAAATCACTCTGGCACTCTAATCAAATTCCTCACACACACACACACACAGTCACTCACTCAATGAGAATGATATGCTTTAATATATATATATATATATATATATATATGCAGAAAGAGTGGTAACTATACAGTTTACCATTAGGAAGGTGAGAAATGAAAGAGATAGACAAATAGAGAGGCGTTTGCTGTTATTCCCACGGATTTTGAACCTTCAAAAGTAACTGAAAGGTAACTTCGAATATTGATGTACTTTTCACACTGAATCCCAGTTTGTGATTAATTTATTCAGGAAACATAAAAAGTGTGGTAATTAGTAGAGAGTGGCTGATGGTGACAGAGAGAGAGTAGATCTTAAAGTTGAGTTATTTGTTACAGAATATATATATTTTTTTATTTTTATCTACAGATGACTTCCTCTTCGAGATGATAATTGTCTTTTTTTATTATTATTATTATTTATGAATGATTTTGTTCAGGATGCAGATTTGTAAAGTGAAATTCATTTTTCTGGAAAAGCACACAAATTCAGAGTTTTTCAGGGTTGTTTGATATGATTCATATAAAAGGCACATTGATACGATGCCTTTAAGGAACAAACAATTTACACATCACAAGTTCAGGGTCTGAAATTTTGTAAAGACAAACGTTGGTCCAGAGTGTGTTCAGGCTTAATTTCACAATATTTTATGACATCTTTCAGAAAAAAATCTTCTGGAGCTGTCTTGGGTGGCTACTTTGAGTAAACTGCTGCCTCCCAGCCATAATCTAGTTGATATTTTGGGGTCTTTTAGTATACTTTTATTTTTGGATGGGATACTGTGGTTTGTGTTATTTTAATGCAAACTGTCAAATTTAAGCCAGACACCCTACATGTATAAAGCCACATGTTAAATTAATCAGACATAGAATAAATGACACAAGAAATAGATCACATGTGAACTGGCTTTTGTTTAGAATTATCAGCTAAAGAATTATTTCGAGTTGTTAATACATAAAGATTGGGTGTAGTTGTTGTCCATCATGTAAATATGTCTGATAAGACAGGATAAGAGAGAAATGTTACATCTGTAACATCCAGCAAGGAAAGAGACATCTTTATGTCACTGACATTACTGAGACAAGACATGTTGCCTCTGTTACAGATGTCAAGTAAGAGAAAGAGAGCATTCTATTTACTGTTCCGTTCTTATAAAAATTTCTTAGCTAAGCTAGGTCAGAGTAACAAAAGATATTTTATAGGTTATCTAGGCTGAAATGAATTTAACCTCACATGCTGAAGAAGTGGATAAGTTTATCAAAGTGGAACAGAGTTGACAAAGGATAATGAGAAATCACAATAATTTCAACAATTGAAAAACAGAGTTTGATTTAAAGAAATCATCAATCAGAAACTAACAAGGAATCAGTCAGGTGTGGGGTACTAAACTACACTTATGCCTCATGTTCTTCCTTTGAGGTCTGTTTTGTTTTGTATTTGGAGTCATTGTTTACATAAATATTTCCCTTTACAATATTCCTGAGTATAAAAAATTAATATTGTAAGTTATTGTGTAACATAATTAATGAGTGAAGCATTTAAAATACAATAAACAGGAAATATGCTGTAATTACAGGATGCGATATTCAAGAAAGAATAATGTGTAGGGTTATCAGGAGAAGTGGATTTGGTATAGAGGTCCTTACACCATGGGAAATAAATATGAGTGGGAGGTGAATATTGAAACAACAAAACAAAAAATCTCTACCCTTTTCCTTTCTCCCTTGTATGAATATGTTTGTGTTTCGTTAAGTTACAATTTTGATAGAAGGATTTACCACAAACATCACAATGATACGGTTTCTCTCCTGTATGGACACGGTTGTGTTTCTTTAAGGCATCACTTTGAGAAAATGATTTACCACAAATACCACAATTATATGGCTTCTCTCCCGTATGAATACGTTTGTGTCTCTTTACGGTATAACTTTGAGAGAATGATTTACCGCAAATATCACAATGATATGGTTTCTCTCCTGTATGAATACGGTTGTGTATTGCCAAGGCACTATTTTCCGAGAATGATTTACCACAGATATCACAATGATATGGCTTCTCTCCTGTATGAATACGTATGTGTTTTGTTAAGTCACTATTTTGATAGAATGGTTTACCGCAAATATCACAGTGATATGGTTTCTCTCCTGTGTGAATACGGTTGTGTTTCTTTAAGTCATTACTTTGAGAGAATGATTTACCACAGACGTCACAAGAATATGGTGTCCCTGTATGAATACGTTTATGTATAGTTAACAAACCACTTCGAGAGAATGTTTTACTACAGATATCACAATAATATGGCTTCTCTCCTGTATGAATACGTTTGTGTCCAATTAAGTGAATAGTTTGAGAGAATGATCTACCACATATACCACATTCATGCGGTTTCTCTCCTGTATGAATATGTTTGTGTCTAGTTAAATGAATACTTTGAGAGAAGGATTTCTCACAAACATCACAATGATATGGCTTCTCTCCTGTGTGAATACGTATATGTTTTATTAAGGTAGTATTTTCAGAGAAAGATTTACCACAGATATCACAATGATATGGCTTCTCTCCTGTATGAATACGTTTGTGGGAAATTAGGTTACATTTGAGAGAGAAGACCTTTTTACAGATGTCACAGTCATAAGACAATTTTCTTTTCTCTTTCATTTGTTCAGAGGAAATCAATTCTTTAAGCTTCTCTCTCTTTTCCATTATTTTCTTCTCAAATCCCAGTTAAAATTTTTTCTTGTTTTATTCTTATACTTAATTCCTTACAAATACTTCTGCTGTTGTATTTCAATCCAGTGTTGCCTTTTTCTAGCAGCAATTACATAAATTTATCCAAGTTTCATCAGCACAGAAGCTCCTCTTCTTGACACTCCAGTCAGTGTTGTTCAGAAACTTGGCTAATAGTATTATTTCAGAACAAATGTTTCACAGGAATTCTACGACAGATTTGCAGAAACAATGTCCTACTTCTCTTTTGTATAATATTTTCTTTAAGTCTTCAATAAAATGGTAAATACTGAGCATGTTTCTTCTGTTAAATCAATGGCATCTGATGTTCTGAAATTATATGGAAACAACAGTGTAAGATACAGAGGCTATGTCAAAAAAAATACAGATTTATTTCTGTTGAGATAAAATAAACATTCAACAACTGAATATTTTAATTAACATACACACACAAGCATGTATGTATACATATGTGTGTGTATATGTTTATGTATTTATGTGTGCTGTGTGCACAGATCTGTTTCTGCCTGTCTGAGAAGCTGAAGTGAAAAAACAGCCTGGACTTTGTCTGTCTTCTTACCCTCTGAGAGGATTTAGGTAAAATTATACAAATGTGTCCAACTCATTAAATAATTCTATTTATTTTTTATGCAGCTGAGGATAGCTCTGCATTTAAATTGATGTCATGATTGCATTGTTCAATTGAATGGGGTTGTTTGAAATGATCGTACTGCATCACCCCTGGATATCCTGTTGCTTATTTTCATTTTATTCAACGTATTTTGAAACTGTATGGATAATACCACACTAATTTTTGGTGCCTCAACTTCAGTACATAATTCATCTGAATCTCAATTATTTTGCTACACACATATATATATATATATATATATATATATATATATATATATATAGACAGAGATAACGACACACTCTATTTGTGTTTACTAATCATGGAAGGTGGAATTTCAAAAGAAAAGTCCCATACCTCAAAGCAAAGAAGAGGATAATCTTTTTATTTTTAATCATCACTATTTAATGTCCACTGTCCATGCTAACATGAGGTGAATAGTGTGACCAGAGCTGGCAAGCCGAGAGGGGGGGAGCTACAGTCTGATTTGGTATGGTTTCTAGCGTTGGATGCCCTTCCTAATGCCAACCGCTTTACACAGTGTGATGGATGACCTTATATGGCACCACACAAAGCACGTTTACACATTGCTGCACAAGTGCTATTACCTTGTCTCCACACAGGGACTTTTACATGGTACCACCATGGGTACTTTTCACAACCAGGTGTTCTTCAGCACATCCAGGTGCCAGGTGTGTCAGTCCTTTGTTATCTCACCTGATTTGGTGATATTTCGATATATCTCGATGGACCAAAACATTGAAATTGTCTCTTTCCATGGCTGTTCTCAATGGTCATTTGATGAAATGGGAAGAGAAGACAGCCAATGGGTTGTACTACGTGTGTGCATGCTTGTTCTGTCTTTATGTGTTGTGGAATATGGATAGAACGAAATTATGCCAGCAATGTCGCATTCTAAACTTGCAGACAAAAAGCCTTGCATATTTCGTTCTTACCTGCCTCAGGTGTGTTTGTGAAATCCGTAAAAATTTCTAAGCAGAAAACAGAAAATTGGAACACAATATCAATTATAGTAGTCAGCTTTTTTTTTTTTTTTTAAACAAGCACGTACACACAGACAGAGGAACACGCACAACCCATTAGCTTTTTTCGGATCTTTTTGGTTTGACGGGCAACATTTTTCATTTATGTTTTATGTAGTGTTTTTGGTACCGAAACACTTTCAAACTTCGTATACTTGTATATTTTATGTTATAGAACAGATAAAAATTTTTGTATTGAAAGTTATTTCATGTTAAAAATTGTCTGATTTCGATAATTTCAACCAATCACTGACGTCTATTCAGTTGAATACAGTTACTGCTGTGGCGGTGTATATGGTATTAATCCCCGTTAGCTCTGACATTTCCGATTAACTAGACTGTTCGTAAACACGTGTGTTGCTTATTTTTTCAATTAGCGAAAAATTGTTACAAGCACAGGTACGCACAGTGTAATTTATTATATAAACAATATATGCGTATGAATTACCATTTTTCAGTAATTTTGTCTGCTTCAAAAGAAAACAAACCAAAAAACCGGATGAAATATGTCAACAGGGAATAACATTTTTCTCACAGGCAAAAAATTATTGTTTACAAAACAGCAGTAACTGTATTCAGCTGAATAGACGTCAGTGATTGGTTGAAATTACAGAAATACGACAACTTTAACATGAAATAACTTGCGATGTACAATGTTTTGTTAAGAAGGCTAAGAGAAGAAGTTGTTTTATATGACACATTCTACCAGTGTCCCAAGTTTGAAAGTGTTTCGTTAAGAAAACAAGTGTTGCCCGTCAAACCAAAAAGATCCCTTTTTTCTTCTCCCATTTCGTCAACTGACAGCCACGGAAGGAGCCGGTTACAATGTTTTGGCCGATCGAGTTATATCGAAATGATGCCTGTGGATTTCCCAAAACTCCTCTCCCCATCCCCTCGGAAACATATTTCCAACAAATCTTTAGGTACACTCTATCGACAGGATCTAAGAGATTATGTGTTGACAGTTTCGATACAAATCATCCATTTTTCTGGAAGTTATGAGGCAACAAAGCCAGTGGCTTGGGGTATACATCTGTAGTTATGCCTTCTTTTACACACACACAAAAACGCAAGTGTGAAACCCGTTTCCTTGGAACGTTGTTCCTCACTCCTTTATGACAGACATCGCCATTGCAATTCTTTTCTCCACTTTGTCTTTTCAGCCTAAAATGAAACGTAGATCTTCCTTTTCCAAACTTGGCAGCGATGGACAGTGCAGAAGGAAGCTTCCATAGCTAGAAATAGCAGCCAAATCCCGCAGAAATCGTAGACATCTCTCTTCCATAGTTAGAAATAGCAGCCAAATCCCACACAATACAGGTACTACTCAAGCAGAGCGGACCCGAACGCGCAGTCGCGCGTCCGCGCTAGCTAGTCGTGAGTGGTCGATCCTACGAAAAGTGCGCGCGTGGAAATGAATACATGTGTGCGCGTGCGCACGTATGCAAATTAGTAAATAATTTCTTTTAAACAAAGTAAATAATTTTTTTAAAATTACTTTTTTCTTTTCTAAACAACGTAGATAGGTAGAAGGAATAAAAATAACACACTATCTGTTTTTGTTAACTTCATACATTTTTTTCTTTTAATTAAATTTTGTGAACAAAATAATTTTTATTTTCTAAACAACGTAAATAAATTTTAAAAAAGGTGCACATTGGGATTAGACACTGAGGGAAACTTGATATGCTAGAAATAACAGCTAAACGCGCACACATGTATTCATTTGCACTTTTCGTAGGATCGACCACTCACGACTAGCTAGCGCGGACGCGCGACAGCCCGACAGCGCGTTCGGGTCCGCTCTGCTTGAGTAGTACCCACAATACATAGTCATCTCTCTTCCATAGCTAGAAATAGCAGCCAAATCCCGCAGAAATCGTAGACATCTCTCTTCCATAGTTAGAAATAGCAGCCAAATCCCACACAATACATAGTCATCTCTCTTTCATAGTTAGAAATAGCAGCCAAATCCCGCACAATGCATAGTCATCTCTCTTTCATAGTTAGAAATAGCAGCCAAATCCCAAACAATGCATAGTCATCTCTCTTTCATAGTTAGAAATAGCAGCCAAGTCCCGCACAATACATAGTCATCTCTCTCCTATACCTAGAAATAGCAGCCAAATCCCGCACAATTCATAGTCATCTCTCTCCTAAACCTAGAAATAGCAGTCAAATCCCGCAGAAATCAAGGACATTTCTCATTCATAAGACAGAAGAGGAACAATGAATTGAGGCACCAAAAAGCGAAAGTCTCCAGAATTAAAAACAGAATATTTTCATTAATACTTACGGAAATGTCTCATAAAGGATAGTGTTGTTTATATATGTGTGTATATGGCAATTGAGAAACGTATTTTAAGAATTCTAAATGGATTTGTTATTATCAGCTGATTAAAAGAAATTCATTGAAAAGACATTGAACTGGAAGTCAACATCAATCAGGAATCACGTTTCAATGCGCATGCGTATATTCCACGCCTGAAATATTTGAAACAGTAATGTCTAATTATCTCCCTTTACGTATTATTATATTCTATTCTATTTTAGGCACAAGTGGAGGCGCAATGGCCCAGTGGTTACGGCAGCGGACTCGCGGTCATAGGATCGCGGTTTCGATTCCCAGACCGGGCGTTGTGAGTGTTTATTGAGCGAAAACACCTAAAGCCCCGCGAGGCTCCGGCAGGGGACGGTGGTGAACCCTGCTGTACTCTTCCACCACAACTTTCTCTCACTCTTTCTTCCTGTTTCTGTTGTACCTGTAATTCAAAGGGTCAGCCTTGTCACACTCTGTGTCACGCTGAATCTCCCCGAGAACTACGTTAAGGGTACACATGTCTGTGGAGTGCTCAGCCACTTTCACGTTAATTTCACGACCAGGCTGTTCCGTTGATCGGATCAACTGGAACCCTCGACGTCGTAAGCGACGGAGTGCCAACAACAACAATTTTAGGCACAAGGCCCGAAATGTTGGAGGAGGGGATAGTATGCAACTGGTACTTAATTTATCGACCCCAAAAGGATGAAAGTCGATCTTTATGTATCGGAATATTGAGATCATTCAGTGTTTGTGTTGTCGTTTTCCAGATTTGCATTTCCAAAGGTATTCTTGGATAATTGTCGACAAGTTGTTGTCTGTTGATTGTTAAATAATTGTTCCCTGCTTCACAGGCCGTTGCGAGGGAGAGAAGTGAAAAGGTGAGAGAGGATAAGTGATACATTAATATATATTGAGGTGGGAAGTTACAAAAAGAAAGGGAGAAGAGGCAGAGAAGGCAAATGATATATATGTTTTGAAAGAGGGGGTAGATATGTTTAGGAGAGAGACAGAAAGAAAGAAAGAAAGAAAGAGACAGACAGATTGACAGAAAGAAAGCTAGAGACAAAGAGATCATGATATATTCGTTTTGGTAAAGGTGGTCGAGTTTAAGCTGAGATTGAAAGAGTGAAAACGAGAGAGAGAGACAGGGGCAGAGAAATGTTTAATATTACAGCGAGGGGAGAGAGAGAGAGAGAGTGAGAAAGACGGAGCGAATGTGTTTTATATATGTGTGTATATATAGATATTGAGAAGAGGGAGAGAAAGAAAGATCGAATCAGATGTATGTTGGAACAGATGCGTAAAGAGAGAGGGAAAGAGAGAGAGAAAGAAAAAGTGAGAGAGAGAAAGAAAGAGAGAGAGAGAGAGACAGAGCGTTTTGGCACATAACAAACAACAAGAAGGAGAACAATTACAATCAAAACACAAAACAAATAAAAGACAACGTTTGCTGCCAACATCACCAAACCCACAAATGATCCAAGAAATATACAAAGAAATGCAATCTCGTCAAGAGTGAAGTGTCGCGAAATTATAGCCGCCATTGAGGAAGTACAATCTGCGCATGCGCAAGGGATTACACTACAGGAAGCCTCTCGAGTGCGCATGCGTAGTAAAACTAGTAGTTAAAGAGTTACTTTCGTTTTATAACTCAGTTGAGTGAGAGACCTTCGAAGTGACAACACCTCGCTCCTCAACGAAGCACTCTTCACCACGATGCCATCGATGTAATAGCTACTTGCTCCTTTAGTAGAAAGTGGGTTGTACATCTTTAGATTGTATACCTGACTTTCTACGATAAAATTGAAGAAATGAACGGAACGCCGAACTCCAGACTAAACAACTTAAACAACATTTATTTACTTGGTAAAACATACAAATCTTTAGTTATACTTATTTAGAGGTGAGAATAACGAGCTGTCGAGTATAAGACCGAAAGATGTAGAGACAGCTTTTAAACACACGTCCATGCTCAATCGCTGGCCAGCGAGAAAGAGAATGAATTGAGCGGGAAACGCTTGCTTGTTTAATTCTACGCATGCGTAAGACTACGCATGCGCAGGCGTTACTACACTCCTCTGGCATGCATCAAGGAAGCTCTTTACCTTCCAATTCCGATTACAACTGAATCAGTGGCTGCTAAGCTGAATGACACAGGATTTGTAAAACCAAGCATCATCCAAAAATAAAACTTATTTTTATTATGTTGTTAATTGTTCTACTGTATCTTCATATATAATTATGTTGAAAGGTGATAGAGAGAGACTAACGTCTCTATTGCAACTATCAACCATTTACAAGAGCAACAAATCAACAAACAAAACCAAACGACATCACCATCAACACGAAGAAGAGAAACAACACCATCACAATTACCTCCGACACCGAAACCAACTAGAGAAACAACACCACCACCAACATCAAAAGATAGACCAATACTAGCACCAAGAACAACAAATATCAATGAAGAAGAGACAAATACTAACCCTAATTTCCCAACAGCACACACACACACCACACAACACAACAACGTCTAAAAGTACACACATAGAACCAGATGCCTTGCCCTTACCGCCTTCTGATCCATCGGACTTTTCGTCTAACGATGAAAGTCCAGTAGAATGGCAAATAGCCACGGGGGTAAAAGAAAAAGATTAAAAAAAAAGACAAGATCAAACACAAGCAAAGCAGGGAGGTACACAACCCCTGAAAGCCCCTTACACAACTAAACCAGCACCAACACCACAAAAAACGCATACAATGCTCTCTGCTATAAACACAAAAGACACAAAACTAATGAACAATATCGCATCTCACACAAACATCTGTGAAGATGACTTCAAAAATAACAATCACCCACCAACAAGACTACCAGAACATATTAAAATAGTACACATGACACAAACACAGTACCACACACTCAAATCCCGGTGGACATTGAAATTAGACGCTGAGGGAAAATGGCTGTAACTTTTTTATTTTTTAAGTTAGGCGATTTTCGTTTTCGATAATGTGTTCTATATGTCCCGGTCATGCGATTCCCCCTTAAAAAATTTTTTTAGACCCCCCTACATACCCCCGCACCCACCCACGGGGGGGGGGCGATTTTCATTTTTGACATTGTGTTCTACATGTCCAAGTCGTACGAGTAGCCTTCTCGCAACTTAGATGTGAAAATGAACGGCTTACATTTATATTGAAACAGAAAAAGGATCACATGTGGAGTCCCCACCACGAAACTTGATATGCTAGAAATAATAGCTAAACGCGGATAGTCCAAATCTTGCATTTACTCAGAAAGTTGAACTGCGAGTTTCACGCTTTTTACCAGAGAACATATATTCGAAAACGAAAAATACAAAATAAAAAAAAAAAATAGAAAGCAAATTCGAAAGCAAAAAAAACAACAAAAAACAAAAAAACTGTAACCTTTACCTTTCTGAAATCACTGTGAATATATTTCGGCTATGTGCTTAATAAATGTTTGAAAGTTCTCCCACGAATTCTCACACTTCATATCCTAATAATCGCGGTACATTGCTTCATCAATATGTGACCATTTCATGTTACCGCATGATCCACTTTTATATTTCAGCCTACGTTTTATTCGTGACCAAAATGCCTCTACGCTATTCGTACATACCCCACTAACGGGATCAACAAAATTCGGGGGGGGGGGGGGGGGGGCGAAATCTCAAAAATTTTTTTAGGGGGAATCGCATGACCGGGACACATAGAACACATTATCGAAAATCGCCTAACTTAAAAAATAAAAAAGTTACAGCCATTTCCCCTCAGTGTCTAATTCCAATGTCCACCCAAATCCCTCTATCTAAATGCGGTAGGGAGAATTCCCAAAATTCCTATCCAAAAAATTATTTAAAGACCTCCTCCAAGAGGTAAGTAACCTTCTTTCTCGTCTCTTTACTGTTTCGACAAAATTATGCTTAAATTAGATTGTGCAAATGTACGTGGCTTGGTGTCAGCTTGGAAACAAGGTTATCTTCTAAATGACATCAAATCACAGAACGTAGAAATCATAGCTATCAGTGAAACCAGACTCAGTAACCCGCGGACCCTCGCATCCATGTTTGGTGGACAATTCGACATCTATTTTTCTCCCTGTCTACCAAACATGGGTGGTGGTGGTTCCGCGGTGCTTTTTCCGAAGAGTCTGAACCTAAAATGTAAGGCCAATATTCCTAGACTCGGAGGGTAGGCTGGTTGTCTTAGACGTCGATGACAGAAATTGGTGTGCTTTCAGTCAGATGGCAGTGTAGGCACCGTCCTTAACGGGTCGGGGAGATTTCTTTAGACGTTTAGAGGTTTTCCTAGGAACATCTCGACCTTTACTGTTAGTAGAGGACTGGAACGAGACCTTGGACACGCATCTAGACTATGTGGGAATGGATAGGAGTAGAAGAGGATGTAAGTGCCTCAAAGACCTGCTCAGACGTTTCCATTTGTCTGATAGGTTCCGACTCGACCATCCAAATGTGCTACGGTGGACTTGGACAAACCGCGTCGGATCGTCGAGATCGTATCTAGATAGAGTTCTATGTAGGACAGCGGATAGAGATAGTGTAGGATGTCCACAGTTTAAAATAGTCAGCTACACAGATCACAAATTTGTGACGTGTACGCTCGACTTAGATAAGACACATAGGCAGGGTCCCGGTTACTGGAAACTGAACGTGTCGCTCTTAGTGCAGCAGGTTTACAGGAACTGAATTAGCGAGTTAATTAATAAGGCGTTAACAGGAGCCATTGTTAACAACCCCTGGTGGTTTGCCCTAAAAATGGCAATTAAATCGGAATCGATTAGGTTTAGCGATAGATCGAAATAGAGTAGAGGTTAAGAAACGGCATAACTACAGAGTTGAACCCCCCACCCCGATTTTGGAAGGTCATAACTTTCATAAAAATAAATATTTTATAATGAAATTTTCTATGCATATATTATTTATTATGTAGATTCCGAATATACAAAAATTTTCGGTGAAAGTGTTTTGGAATGGGGGTGGGGGACAATTTTCGGAAATTCCAACAGAGTCTACTTAAATTCCAGGAAACTTCCAGGAAAATGAATATTTTTTCGTGAAATTTTCTACAAATATACCTTGATGTATGTACATTTCGAGCATGTAGGAATTTTGAAGGAAACAACTGCAGGTTATTTTTGAGAAGTGTTCCCCACTCGGTGGTGTTTCGGAGCAAGTCGTCCATAATTGTTTCATTTTTCTCTATTATGTGCATCCGTAGATTCCTAATGAAGTAAATCGCTGCTTCTGTTCTCTTCTACTTCTCTACTAGAAACGTTTACTTTGGAATTTACTTCTATTGAGAAAAACAAAATCGTGTGAATTGTTGTTTTTAACGAAAGTTTTCTTATGACGGCTTCTCTTTTCTGCGTATACACGTACACACAAACACACACACACACATACACAAAGACGCATACACACAACATACACTTACAAGCGCACACTCACACAACCACACACACACACACACATACACATACACCCACACACTTGCACTCATACACTTACACACAAGCAAACAAATCCCCTCAACTGAGAAGAGTCAACTGTTGTCTTTTGCGAGCGAGAAACCTCAAATCTTGTTCGCTGCGAGTCAAAGGAGTCAAAAGGCCTCGACTTTTTGCAGATTTTCTCTTCGCAGTTATTCCCCTTCGTATGTATTAACATTACGAGTTTCTCAGTTCTCTCCCTTTATTATTTTTTTGGTTTCTTTTTTAAACAAAATGTCAGTTCCTTAATTTCTTCTGCAAATTTTAATGTCTTATAACTTGAGTTCTGTAGAAGAAAACAATTTCGCTGTAAAAACCATCCTTTTTGCAAATCATTATACTTATGAAATTTCTCTCTACTTAAATGTCATTTTTATAATGTCTTTGTTATATTTAAGAACCACATTTCATGGTGTAATGATGAATATCTCGGAATCTCGTTCAGCTTATTTCTCCAGTTTTAGAATTTAATGATAAAGTCCCCATCAAAAATTCGTTTCGTGTATCTATCCTGATGAATATGTTAAGAATAAATCCCTGTAAAGGGAAGAATTTTTAAAAATCGTTCTATAAATTTGCCTCCGAAATTCATTTTCAGCAATGGCAGTCATAGCTTCCCAACTCTGTGGTCTTGGTTTCAGTCCCACTGCATGGCACCCTGGACAAATGTCTTCTGATATAGCCTCGGGCAGAGCAAAACCATGTGAGTTGAAGAGAGTCAGCCTCGATGAGATGGAGTTTGGTTTCGTGCCGGGGAGAAACACTAGTGAAGCTATTTACCTGTTCAGGCCACGATTTCGTGGATGGAAGCAACATTTATTTGGGTGTTTGTGTCTGTTTTTGTCCCACACCGTTTGAGAGCCTGTTTCGTTATATTTATGTACCTGTAACTGAGCGGTTCAGCAAAAACGACGGATAGAATAAGTCCCAGGATGAACAAGAAAAATAAATTATCAACGGTGTCGATTCTATCGACTAAAATTCTTCAAGGCGCTGCCCCAGCATGTCCGCAGCGAAATGACAGAATCAAGAAAAAGATTTTAAAAATGAGTGTGTGTGTATGTGCGTGCATGCGTGTGTGTGTGTTTGGGAACATGTCCATGTTTATATTGTGTAAATTCAAACACGACTCTACAAGCCACAACTTTAAAAAAATAGGAGACAAAGACGGAGAGAAAAAGGGAAAACGTCCCTTGCATTTGAAAACTATAGAAATAGTTTTTTTTAAAAAACAATTTCATTTAATTTTTCCACAATTTAATTGTTTTTCATACTTTACTCTAAGTTGAAAAAGTTGCAATGACTGAAATCGGTACTAAAATGTTCTTCATGATAAAATTATTTTAACATTTTCTACCTTGTCTTATTTTCCTTTTATGTATATGTGTGTATATATATATATATATATATATATATATATATATATATATATATACACACAATATACTCTTTTATTTGTTTGTCATTTGACTGCGGTCATGCTGGAGCACCAACTTTAGTCGAAGATATCGACCCCAGGACTTATTCTTTGTAAGCCTAGTACTTATTCTATCGGGCTCTTTTGCCGAACCGCTAGGTTACTGGGACGTAAACATACCAGCCATACCAGCAGCGGCTGTCAGGCGATGTTGGGAGACAA
>NC_142956.1:7683193-7693193 GCF_046866305.1 Octopus bimaculoides
TACACATGAAAGTATTAAAGTAAAGTGTATATATATATATATATATATATATATATATATATATATGCGCAATATACTACTCAAAACACCATACCTCCACTGCTTCCCTCTAAAGAAGGTATCTGTAGGTATTTAAAATGATGAAGTATATACATATACATCAATAATATGTGCGTGTATGCATGTATTTATATATGTGTGCCTCTGTGTGTGTGTGAATGGTTCCTAAAATTATGGGGGTTGTTTTGCTTGCACTAGGGATCATAGTGCCTCCACGTTCAGCCTGTAAACCACATTGACAGCGGATATCTTGTCCTGGCTTGTCATTGGATCATGTCAATAGGGTGGAAAGGATGTGTGAGGGGTCAGCCAAGCCTTATTGGATTTAAAATTGTAGGTTGTACAATCGGTAGGTGAGAGTCATTTTCAATGTCCAGTCACTTAGGTAGGCAGTGTGGTAAGCATGAAAGCCACAGCTGCGAATCTGAATAGAGCTGACCATGAACACAATACTACTTAGAACGGTCCTTGCAGACATTTTGCATAGGTGATGGTCAGTGATGGTCTTCTTTGTTCATGAGTGGATTGCCATCATCATCATCACCATATATATATATATATATATATATATATATATATATATATATATATATATATATATATATATATATATATATATATATATATATATATATATATATATATATACATACATACATGAAGAATTCATGTTTTTATATATACATAACAACAGACAATCATATATACACAACTAAAATAAACGTAGGTATACGCACACACACACATACACACACACATATAGAAGATGTCACACCCCTACTACTACTATCACACTCAAACTCTGTCTGTGATACTTTAATAGTACACATAAAACAAATTGATGTAGTTGTAAGCTCAACATACCGTCCACCAAATACCGCAAAGCAGGAAGGTAAATTTGAGGACAGCCTCAGACGCATAGAAGAGGTCCTGACAAATCTGGACCAACACATCAATATACTTTTCCTAGGCGACTTTAACCTCCCAAATGTTAAATGGCCTGAAGGTCACATCCTCTCTGGGATGTCACTGCATGAACAAAGCCAGGCAAAATCATTGCTAGAACTATCCAACATGCTGTTCATGGAACAAGTGATACTCCAACCAACCAGGGGAAGCAATATTTTGGATCTCTGCTTCACAAACAATGTGAGCCTAATCCATAATGTGAAAATAACGCCCACATCTCTCTCAGATCATAACATTATAGAATTAACTATGTATGGTCCTAGACAACCCACTGACACCCACCCCACCAGGAGGACTCAAGCAATATCCAACCTGAATTTCCACAGGGCGGACTGGAAGTCAATTCGCAGAGAGATTCGAAATCAAAACTGGCATGACAGCCTTTCTATACAAGACAATGACCTCAAACTAAGTCATTTTATGTCAACCATACAAGACATATGCACCAAATACGTGCCGTATAGAAAGACCAGCAAACATGCCAATAGATTTCCTAGAGACAGGTAAATCCTTATGAGACACAGAACAAAGGTCTCAAACCAGTTAAATAGAGAACTGGAGGATAGGAAAAGGGCTAAATTAAAACTAACACTGTTAGAAATAGAAAACAAAATTAAACTCTCCCATGAAAAGGAGAGAGCAGAGAAGGAGAAGAGAGCAGTAGAAAGCATAAAAACAAACCCCAAGGCTTTCTATAGATTTGCAAAGGAGACTGCTACGGTGCAGTATAAGATAGAACCCCTATTCCTGCCTAATGGCTCACTGACTGCAGATCCCACATGGATAAGTGAAGTGCTCAGTACACAATTCAAGAGTGTCTTCACCTCTCCTCTGAGTCACATGCAGATAAAGAACACAGCTGATTTCTTTGACAATAGCACTCAGCAGAAAAAGATTGCATCCATAACCTACATCGACATTGAAGAGGAAGATGTGATAGCTGCCATAAATGAAATGAGCTCAAATTCAGCAACTGGCCTCGATGGTTTCCCAGCTGTCCTCTTAAAGTCGTGTAAACAAGAATTAGCAGGACCACTCCGGATACTCTTCCAGAGTTTCCTTGCAAATGGTAAACTTCCCAAAAAGTTGAAGGAAGGCACCATATGTCCTATCCATAAAGGTAGAAGCAGAGCAGAGGCTGGGAACTACAGGCCCATCTCTCTGACTTCACATATTAGCAAAGTCATGGAACGAATTGTCAGAAGGAGATTGATTGCGTTCCTAGAAGAAAATGACTTGCTGAATGAGACCCAGCATGGTTTCTGTCCAGGTAGAAGCTGCCTCACGCAACACTTGCAGCATTATGACTGGGTCCTGAAGCAGCTACTTGACCATTCAAATGTTGATGTGATATATCTCGACATTGCAAAAGCCTTTGACAAAGTTGATCATGGCTTGATATGTCACAAGCTGCGAAACCTTGGCATAGCTGGTAAATTAGGAGAGTGGCTGCATGACCTCCTGAATGGTAGAAGTCAGACAGTTGCAGCCAATGGAGAACTATCTAGGGAAACACAAATATTGAGCGGTGTTCCACAAGGAACTGTTCTGGGGCCACTACTGTTCATAGTGGCCCTTCTGGTCACTCGGAGAGCCACTGTCACTAGCTATGCTGATGACACAAAGATATCTCAGGCAATAAAGAATCCTGATGATATTGTAAGCCTGCAGAATGACCTAAATGCAATATATGAGTGGGCAGAGCAAAATAATATGCAGTTCAATGCAAAAACATTTCAAGTACTGCGCTACAAGACCACAAGTACCTCCCAACTGGCATACACAAGGCCTGGAGGTACTGCAATCCCAGAACCACAAACAGTAAGAGATCTGGGCATCAACATGTGTAGTGATGCATCATTTCACATGCACATTGTCAAGTTGACAGCAAAGTGCAGACAACTGGCAGGGTGGATACTGAGGACATTCCGTACAACGGATCAAAAAGTCATGTTGACTCTATGGAAGACATTTGTTCTGAGCCGCCTAGACTATTGCTCTCAGTTGTGGTCACCACACAGTGTTAAGCGGACAGCAGAACTCGAGGCAATTCAGCGGCATTATACAAAAAGGATCGCCACAGTCCAACAGATGATCTACAGGGAGCGACTGAAGGCACTAGGTCTCTACTCCCTGGAGCGCAGGCGGGAGAGATATGTAATAATATACATATGGAAAATACTGGAAGGACTGGTGCCAAACTTTGGTATCAAGTACTACAGGAATGCCCGCACGGGTCGCCACTGCATGGTGCCAAAGGTACCGTCCACTGCATCTCACATAAGAACGAGATACTGCAGCAGCCTCGGTTTCAGAGGACCTCAGCTCTTCAATGCCCTGCCAAAACATTTGAGAGACATGCAAGACATGGATGCGGAGGTCTTCAAGACAAAACTTGACACTTTCCTCTCCACGATACCAGACGAACCAATGGCTCGTAATGAGACGCAGTTTAGGGCAGCTATGTCAAATTCTCTTATACACCAGATGTGCCATCAAAGCTCTTGATTGGACCATGTCAGGTGAGGGAGAAGAACCATGCTAGGAACGTGAAAATCACGGTGGTGCACCAGCATGACCGCAGCCACTTGGCTGAAACACATAAATAAATAAAATAAATATATATATATATATATATATATATATATATATATATATATATATATATATATATATATGTGTGTGTGTGTGTGTGTGTGTGTGTGTGTGTGTATATAAATATATATATTATATATGTATATATATTATATATTTATATATATATGTATATATATATATATATATATATATATTATATATTTATATATATGTATATATATATATAATATATATTTATATATATATATATATATATATATATATATATATATATATATATATATATATATATATATATATATATATATATATATATATATATATATGTAGGCAAGTTTGAAGATTGCCTTACAAAAATAGAAGATGTTCTAGACGCATTAGAACAACACGTAAGTGTACTTCTTATGGGAGACTTCAATCCGCCCAATGTCAGATGGCCCGAGGGCTTTTCTCTCCCAGGAATGATGCGATACGAACAAGGGAAGGTGAATTCCCTCCTGAACCTTGCCAACACTTTGTACATGGAACAAATGGTACTCCATCCAACCAGGGCAGGTAACATACTGGATCTCTGCTTCACAAATAATATGGATCTCATCCATAATGTGAAAGTGACACCGACACTAATCTTGGATCACAACAGGGTAGAGCTGACCATTTACGGAACAAAGGAAACCATGGACATGCAGCCTACAAGAAACTCTCAGAATCTTTCCAATTTGAACTTCCATAAGGCAAACTGGAAACAAATTGAGAAAGAGATCCTCAAACAAAACTGGCCTAAATGTCTCTCCTCACCGTACATCGACATCAAACTTAAACAATTCATGTCTGTAATGCAAACCATATGCTACAAATGTGTCCCGGAGAGAAAGGCCACTGTACACAAGAACAAAATCCCCAGGGAGAGGAAAATTCTTATGAGACGGCGTACAAAAGTTTCAAATCGCCTAAACAAACAAATTGAAAGCAATGAAAAGTCCCGCCTGAAAATACAACTGCTGGAGATTGAAAAAAATCTGCAACTCTCCCACGAAAAAGAAAGAGCAGAAAAAGAAAGAGCCTGGGCTATAAACAATATAAAATCTAACCCCAGAGCTTTCTACAAGTTTGCCAAAGAAACAGCTTCAGTGCACTGCAGGATAGGGCCACTCCTTGAAAAAGATGGTGCACTACATCAATTTGTTTTATTTATGTGTTTCAGCCAAGTGGCTGCGGTCATGCTGGTGCACCACCGTGATTTTCACGTTCCTTGCATGGCTCTTCTCCTCCACCTGACATAGTCCAATCAAGAGTTTTGATGGCACATCTGGTGTATAAGAGAATTTGACACAGCTGCCCTAAACTGCGACTCATTACGAGCCATTGATTCATCTGGTATCGTGGAGAGGAAAGCGTCAAGTTTTGTCTTGAAGACCTCCGCATCCATGTCTTGCATGTCTCTCAAATGTTTTGGCAGGGCATTGAAGAGCTGAGGTCCTCTGAAACCGAGGCTGCTGCAGTATCTCGTTCTTATGTGAGATGCTGTGGACGGTACCTTTGGCACCATGCAGTGGCGACCCGTGCGGGCATTCCTGTAGTACTTGATACCAAAGTTTGGCACCAGTCCTTCCAGTATTTTCCATATGTATATTATTACATATCTCTCCCGCCTGCGCTCCAGGGAGTAGAGACCTAGTGCCTTCAGTCGCTCCCTGTAGTTCATCTGTTGGACTGTGGCGATCTTTTTTGTATAGTGCCGCTGAATTGCCTCGAGTTCTGCTGTCCGCTTAACACTGTGTGGTGACCACAACTGAGAGCAATAGTCTAGGCGGCTCAGAACAAATGTCTTCCATAGAGTCAACATGACCTTTTGATCCATTGTACGGAATGTCCTCAGTATCCACCCTGCCAGTTGTCTGCACTTTGCTGTCAACTTGACAATGTGCATGTGAAATGATGCATCACTACACATGTTGATGCCCAGATCTCTTACTGTTTGTGGTTCTGGGATTGCAGTACCTCCAGGCCTTGTGTATGCCAGTTGGGAGGTACTTGTGGACTTGTAGCGCAGTACTTGAAATTTTTTTGCATTGAACTGCATATTATTTTGCTCTGCCCACTCATATATTGCATTTAGGTCATTCTGCAGGCTTACAATATCATCAGGATTCTTTATTGCCTGAGATATCTTTGTGTCATCAGCATAGCTAGTGACAGTGGCTCTCCGAGTGACCAGAAGGGCCACTATGAACAGTAGTGGACCCAGAACAGCTCCTTGTGGAACACCGCTCAATATTTGTGTTTCCCTAGATAGTTCTCCATTGGTTGCAACTGTCTGACCTCTACCATTCAGGAAGTCATGCAGCCACTCTCCTAATTTACCAGCTATGCCAAGGTTTCACAGCTTGTGATATATCAAGCCATGATCAACTTTGTCAAAGGCCTTTGCAATGTCGAGATATATCACATCAACATTTGAATGGTCAAGTAGCTGCTTCAGGACCCAGTCATAATGCTGCAAGTGCTGCGTGAGGCAGCTTCTACCTGGACAGAAACCATGCTGGGTCTCATTCAGCAAGTCATTTTCTTCTAGGAACGCAATCAATCTCCTTCTGACAATTCGTTCCATGACTTTGCTAATATGTGAAGTCAGGGAGATGGGCCTGTAGTTCCCAGCCTCTGCTCTGCTTCCACCTTTATGGATAGGACATATGGTGCCTTCCTTCAGCTTTTTGGGAAGTTTACCATTTGCAAGGAAACTCTGGAAGAGTATCCGGAGTGGTCCTGCTAATTCTTGTTTACACGACTTTAAGAGGACAGCTGGGAAACCATCGGGGCCAGTTGCTGAATTTGAGCTCATTTCATTTATGGCAGCTATCACATCTTCCTCTTCAATGTCGATGTAGGTTATGGATGCAGTCCCCTTCTGCTGAGTGCTATTGTCAAAGAAATCAGCTGGGTTCTTTATCTGCATGTGACTCAGAGGAGAGGTGAAGACACTCTTGAATTGTGTACTGAGCACTTCACTTATCCATGTGGGATCTGCAGTCAGTGAGCCATTAGGCAGGAATAGGGGTCCTATCTTATACTGCACCGTAGCAGTCTCCTTTGCAAATCTATAGAAAACCTTGGGGTTTGTTTTTATGCTTTCTACTGCTCTCTTCTCCTTCTCTGCTCTCTCCTTTTCATGGGAGAGTTTAATTTTGTTTTCTATTTCTAACAGTGTTAGTTTTAATTTAGCCCTTTTCCTATCCTCCAGTTCTCTATTTAACTGGTTTGAGACCTTTGTTCTGTGTCTCATAAGGATTTTCCTGTCTCTAGGAATTCTATTGGCATGTTTGCTGGTCTTTCTATACGGCACGTATTTGGTGCATATGTCTTGTATGGTTGACATAAAATGACTTAGTTTGAGGTCATTGTCTTGTATAGAAAGGCTGTCATGCCAGTTTTGATTTCGAATCTCTCTGCGAATTGACTTCCAGTCCGCCCTGTGGAAATTCAGGTTGGATATTGCTTGAGTCCTCCTGGTGGGGTGGGTGTCAGTGGGTTGTCTAGGACCATACATAGTTAATTCTATAATGTTATGATCTGAGAGAGATGTGGGCGTTATTTTCACATTATGGATTAGGCTCACATTGTTTGTGAAGCAGAGATCCAAAATATTGCTTCCCCTGGTTGGTTGGAGTATCACTTGTTCCATGAACAGCATGTTGGATAGTTCTAGCAATGATTTTGCCTGGCTTTGTTCATGCAGTGACATCCCAGAGAGGATGTGACCTTCAGGCCATTTAACATTTGGGAGGTTAAAGTCGCCTAGGAAAAGTATATTGATGTGTTGGTCCAGATTTGTCAGGAACTCTTCTATGCGTCTGAGGCTGTCCTCAAATTTACCTTCCTGCTTTGCGGTATTTGGTGGACGGTATGTTGAGCATACAACTACATCAATTTGTTTTATGTGTACTATTAAAGTATCACAGACAGAGTTTGAGTGTGATAGTAGTAGTAGGGGTGTGACATCTTCTCGGATGTACATTTCAACTCCCCCATGACTTCTATCCCTTCTGTCTGTTCGGAGTACGGCATACTCTGATATATTTATCTCCGCATCTGCTATATTAGGTGTTAGATGCGTTTCGGTAAGCACCATGCATATTGCTTGATTGCATGTTACTAGGTCTTTCAAGTATAGGAACTTGTCTTTGCCGCCTGTTCGTAATAGGCCCTGGATATTCAGTAGGAATATGGGTGTGATATCTGTGCAGGGGTTCCTGGTGTTAGCGGTGGCCATCTCTGATCCATCATCTGTGGTGGTCTTGGACAATGGTTCGTGTGGCGTTGACTCTGTACCCTCTGCATCCACGTTAACTGTTGTACCATTTTCTGGGCCACGCTTAAAAAAGCTTGCTGCTCAGCTACTGCAGTTCGTACAGCCTCTGCATATAGCCTTTTTTGGGGAGCAGAAGGAATATACGGACTTCTCTCTTTGTGAGTCCTGTTGGTATTCGGTGGATTATGTGTACGTAGATTTCAGTTTTCTGGTCTCCCTTTTCTGCGCTCCCGCTTATTTTGTTTAGCTGGTGGTGTTTGAGATGGCAAATTTGCAGTTTCGTCCCTTTTCTCCGTGCCAGCAGGTACCATTTAGATAGAATTTACAGATCTGTTTCTTTTTCTTTTTCTCTGTGTGACGTGTTTGGGCTTGAAGCCTGTTTGTGTTTACCGTCTTCTTGTCTGTTCTCCTGTCTTTGTCGTTTGTGGTGCAGCGTTGACTGTATTCACCATGGTCATTGCATCCCTCATCAGTGTCTATAGCACTGGTGGCATCTGCCTTGTCTTGGTGATCCGTTTGGTCCTCCTGATCCTGAGCACAGTGTGCAGGGTCTTCACTGTCCATTTTTGTATATATATTTATTATATATATCTATATATATATAAATATATATATGTATATATATATTATATATATTTATCACCTGACTGACCTTCGTGCTGGTGGCACGTAAAAGCACCCACTACACTCTCTGAGTGGTCGGCATTGGGAAGGGCATCCAGCTGTAGATACTCTGCCAATTGGAAATATGCTGTGCATGAGAAGACCAGGCAAGCTGAGTGAGACCTAAATCTAAGGCCTCAGCCAGTCCACTTATGTGTACCTTCCTTCCTTCATTGGACATTAAACTCCACTTGCGAAGACCTGCTGAGGCAAGTGAAATCGAAATCGAGTTAAATTTGATGTCTGGCACCCATGCCAACGTCGTCTCTCTCATTGGACACGAAACTCAGCTTGCGAAGACTTATCGGGGCAAGCAAAAGCGAAATCGTGATGGCACCTGTGCCCAGCGTCGCCTTTCTGGTATTTGTGCCCGCGGCATGTGTAAGGACTTTCGAGCGAGATCATTGCCAGTGCCCCTGGACTGGCTCTTGTGCGGGTGGCACATAAAATACACCAATTTGAGCGTGGTCGTTGCCAGTACTGCCTTACTGGCCTTCATGCCGGTGGCACATAAAAAGCACCCACTACACTCTCGGAGTAGTTGGCGTTAGGAAGGGCATCCAGCTGTAGAAACTCTACCAAATCAGATTGGAGCCTGGTGTAGCCATCTGGTTTCACCAGTCCTCAGTCAAATCGTCCAACCCATGCTAGCATGGAAAGCGGACGTTAAATGATGATGATATCCATGTATGTAAGTATATATATATATATATATATATATATATATATATATATATATATATATATATATATATATGTATATGTATGTATCATCATCATCGTTTAATGTCCGCTTTTCATATATATATATATATATATATATATATATATATATATATATATATATATGCAATACACTCACATACATATATATATATATATATATATATATATATATATATATATATATATGCAATACACTCACATACATATATATATATATATATATATATATATATATATACACACACACAATATATATATGTTTATGCATATATGTGATGTGGGGTGTATGAGTATATATATGTTTTACGATCTGACAGGCTCCAGCTCGGGCGTGGTTGAACATTGCTTACGAATTCAAGCCATATTCATTATTGAATAGAAATCTAAATTATTTCTGCTCAAAATATTTAACCTTCTATGTAAAGCAACAACACGTCTTAACTTTGAAAATGAGAGGGAAAGGGTGAGAGAGTGAGAGAAAGAAAGAGGATGAGAGAGAGAGAGGTGGGCTGGGTAATAAAACATAGAGAGAAATAACAGCGCAACCACTAAAAAATGTAGGACAATGATTGTAACAAAGTCAGACACAGACATATAAGGGCATACAAGTGTATGAGTGTGTATAATATATATATATATATATATATATGTATGTATATGTATGTATGTATGTAT